>NW_008705537.1:19962-27654 GCF_000326865.2 Helobdella robusta
GCGTTCATTTCAACAGAAATGGTATGCCACTTATGATTGGCTAGAGTATTCTCAAACGATAGATGCAGCATTCTGTTATGCTTGTCGACATTTTCCTATGGCTGGAAATTTGCCAGATAATACTTTCACACGCAGTGGTTTCTCTAATTGGAAAAAAGCAACATATTCTGATGGAGGATTCATTTCGCATATACGTTCAAATGCGCATATGGCAGCATATCAGACTTGGATTGAATACAAAAATAAAAAACCACAACAAGCTATTCTGGATATGTTATCAGACAAAAGAGAGAAACAAATAAAAGCTAATCGCCATTATATTGCAGCTGTTATTGATGTACTCAAGTACACTGCTGTGCACAAAATAGCCCAAAGAGGACATGACGAAAGCAGTAGCAGTATGAACAGAGGAAATTTTCTCGATTTAATAAATTTGGTTGGCAAGTATGACTCTGAAATAGGTAAAAAAATAACTTCATTGCCGGGAAATGCAAAATACACAAGCAAGACGATCCAGAATGAAATACTTCATTGCATGGCAGCAATGGTTCAGCAACAAATCATCAATGAAGTCAAAGAGAGTGTTCAATTTGCAATAATGGTAGATGAAACGAAAGACTGTCGAAAAACAGAACAGGTTAGCCTAGTAATACGATATTTTGTACGTGACGCCGTATGCGAAGCATTTATTGGATTTGTGCCTGCTCATGATCTAACTGCTGATGGTTTGAGTAATCTTATAATTGATGAACTGAAAAAATTTAGCCTCGATTATCAATCAAACCTGATTGGTCAAGGATATGACGGAGCGTCTGTCATGAGCGGCAAACACAAAGGAGTTGCTACTCTAATTACTCATCAAGCAAAACAGGCATTATACATTCATTGCCATGCTCATCGGCTTAATCTAGTCCTAGTAGATGTGGTTAAAAGTGTGCAAGTTGTGGATAAATTTTTTGCCTTGTTGGAAAAGCTTTATGTTTTTTTATCTGGCTCATTTGTCCATGAAAGATGGATTAACGTTCAGAAAAGTTTATATAAAGGAAAGCCACCAAGAGAATTACACAAGTTAAGTGACACACGATGGGCGTGTAGATATTATGCATGCAAAGTTGTAAAAAATCATTTAACTGCCATTATACAGCTCCTGCGTGAATTGTCAGATGGCCAAAATGCAAATCGTGCATTAGATGCGCGTTCTCTTTTGATTCACATCGATAGTCAGTTTATTGACATACTAGCGCTAATGTGTGATATTTTCGGTCGAACTCAGTCATTATCTATTATGTTGCAATCTACTCATATCGACTTGTTAAAAGCTTGTGATTTGATTGAGTCTGTACGGGAAGATTTCAGTGATATGAGAACAAATGAAAAGCAGTTTGAATTAATGTGGAAAAATGCAGTATCGTTGTTTAATGCTAACAAAGAATGTTTAGTACCTGCTAGAACTCCACAAAGATCACGGTGTCTTCCTCAAAGTTTAGAAGATACTATAATTCTAGAAACGATTGGAGAAAGATCACGAATTAATAACAAAAATACATTTAAACAGCAAGTTTTTTATCCAGTTTTGGATAAACTCATTGCCGAGTTTGACCGTCGTTTTGGCGAGCAGCAGCGTAGCGTCATGAAAAGCTTGCAAGCACTCAGTCCGTCGTCCAACAGTTTTGCAGATATAACTCTTGTTAAACCATTAGCGGTGATTTATAATGCAAATGTGGAAGACTTAGAGCATGAGCTGCATCAGGTAAAACGTCTAATCGGGCGCGCTCAGGATGATACAAAGCCAACAACATTACTAGGACTACTGATGTTTTTAAAACCATTCAAACAAGCGTTTCATGAGTTTTATCGATTATGTAAAATTGCCGTTTCGCTTCCTGTCAGTACAGCAGCATGTGAGAGGAGTTTTTCTGCATTGAGACAAATTAAAACATACATAAGAAACTCTATGCATTACAGTAGATTAAGCAGTGTATCAATTCTTGCAATTGAAAAAGAAAGAACATTATCATTGCATGAAACGGAAATTATTGATGTTTTTGCTACTAGTCATAAAAACAGAAAAATGACTTTATTATAATATTTTTTTCTAAATGTTTTTTAAAATTGGTTTTATTTGTAATAAGGTATGTATGTCTGTGTATGTATGTGTATATGAAGTTGGACTTATTAATGTGCATATGAGATATAATACATGTATTGTATATATATGAATACCTTTTAGTATTTTTTTTTAATTTTTTTTTGGATTAATGTGAAAAGGACAATGTTTTACTGATGCGGGCCCATAAACATCTTTTTGTTTTTGATAATAATAAATTGCAGACATTTTTTAAATAAAACATTAATACATTTAAATATGTGTCTATTCGAAAAGGTTTTTATTACAATTCTTCTAGTTCATTTCAATAAACTTGTATATGTAAAAACAAAGATATACCTAAATCATCATCATATCATCATCAACGTTTAGACTTTAGAGGCATTTATTTGTCCAAGCATGTTTGTCCAGGTATATGGCATTACATCCTGGGTATGCCTTGAAATGTGGGACTGGATAATGACAGGTTTATCCAAGCTCCTACCAATATGTGTGCTATGAATCACCAAAATCGGAACCGATAATTCGTCATTTAGATAATCAGATTTGAAAACAAATGAAACAGGCAATTAATATTGCACCAAAGGATGAGTGAAATAACATTAATTAAGTTATTCGCTGCACCTTAGTAGTGCTTAAGAAAGAAATAATACCTAAATAAACTTTAATTTTTAATAATTGCATTACATAAGAATATATATATATATATATATATATACATATATATATATATATATATATATATATATATATATATATATATATTAAATCTTTTTGAATATGTTTTAATTTGTTTGTTGTGTACTTTTAAACACAAAACACTCCAGCATGTCTGGCCCCCCCATGCCCTACCCCTTGCCCATCGCTTGCCCCCCCAAAACCAATTACCTAGATCCGCCCCTGAGCAACAGCAGCAGTAGCAGTAAAAGCAGCAGTAGCAGTAAAAGCAGCGACAACAGAAGCAGTAGCAGTAATAGCAGCGACAACAGCAGCAGCAGCAGCAGTAGTAGCTGTAAAAAATTTCCAAAAATTCGTTAGGATCCGGCCTGGTCATCAAAAATTCACTTTTTAAAAAAAAGTTGATGACCATTTTCAAATATTTTTGAAAACCCTGGCCTCCCCCTGTCAAATCGAACTAGATCCGCCTCTGGTTATAGCAGTAATAGAGGTAATAGTAATAATAATTATAATAAAAGTAATAAAAAAAATGATAATAATAAAAGTTACTAAACCACCTTTTTCCACCGGACTTTACTGCTGTTGTTACTCCTGGGCGGGGGGCATACTTCGGCATGGTCTGCTTTCATGTGGTTCTTTAGCGTCGCCTGTTTCTCGAAGCCGGCCTGGCAGTGCTGACACTTGTAGAACGAGGCCAGCATGTCCGGATGGCGCTTGGAGACGTGGAGTTTTAATTTGTCCACTCTAAGATTAGGTATCGACGATGGGTATAAATAACAATGATGGAAAAGAATAAAAATGTCAGTAATAATAATAATAATAAGAACATTCTTTTATTTTCTAACTCCAAATACCAAATATCAATAATGAAATATTCACAAAATCCTATTAATCTAAAATGCTCGTCACTGCAAGTGACGAGCATTTTAGATTAATAGGATTTTAAATGGACTGGTTTAATTGTTCAATTGGGGTTCAATCATTCTTATTATTTTGGCTTCATCAATCAAATTTTATGATAAACATAGACTTGCAATAAAGTTAATAAAAAGACAATAATATATTTTATACAGTAATTATAATTATAATAATAGACCTTGTAAATGTCTTGGGACAGCAATTACACTGACAAATGGTTTTCTTCTTATCGACATCATCAAGAGATTCAGGTTTATTATTATTACCATTATTATTACTACTATTATTATTGTTGTTATTATTATTGTAGTTGTTATTATTATTATTATTGCTGATGTTGTTCGGCGACCCAGTTATGTCTGATAGGTTGGCCGGGGGTAGCGAATCAACATGAGACCTCAAATGTAAGTCAAGATCGTTGTTGGATTCAAGGTGAATGCCACAAAGAGGGCATTTAATTGTGTTAGATTGTGACTCCTTTTGGAATCTGTTGGTATTTATGCTGATATTTGTGCTGCTGCTGTTGTTGCTGTCAATGTTGCACTTTGTTGGATGTTGTTGTTTTTTAGGAGTTTTCCTTGTGTTGCTCTGCTGTTGCTGCTGAGCGTTGTGGTTGTTGGTGTTAAAGAAGTTATTATCATTATTGTTGTTGTTGTTGTTATTAGAGAGGGTCATCTGCTTGTGTTGTTGCTGATGTTGTTGTAGATGGAGAGCAGACTGCAAACTGTAGTCTGTAATGTTGTTGTTGGAGTTAATGAAGTTGTTTTTGTTACCATTTTTAAGATTAGATTTGTCATAACCTTGGTTCATGTTATTATTCTGACAACTGTTGTCTTCAGGAGTTGAATGAGATTGATTATGATGAGAATAATTTGTCGGGGATGACTGAGTGTTCCAACTAGAACTAGGAAAATTAGGGTTGGGTGCATTTTGGAAAGGTCTGTGTGGAATGTATGAGTCTGCATCAGAAGATGAGGCATTATTGTTGTTGTTTTGAGTGTTATTGTCATTGTTGCTGTTGCGACCAGCAGAATCATTTTGAGAGTTTTTACTTGAATTAACTTTTAAGTTCTCCCCAACACTGCTACTATTATTACTACCATTGTTGGAATTAGACGTGGAAGACGACGATTTGATGGGAAGTTGCCCTGGGTGATAATAAAGATTAGGATGGTTAAAAAAGTTTGTATGCGCATTGCGCTGGTTTTGTTCGTTCTCCAGATGGCGCATATGATCTGAATGAAAATGTCCGGCCATCCCCGGCGGGTAATAGAACGGCGACGACATGCACTGTTTACTAGACCCAGGTCCAGAATTAGGAGCTGGAAAGTATTCGGCAGGATGACGACAGTTTCTGGGATCATTTTCGGCCAAAAAACGGCTATAGTTAAAATTTTGATAAAAATTAAAACTACTCGGATCAAGAAAGTTGTTGAACGGCTGAGGAAAACACTTCAAATCAACGCTCCCATCGGATCCTGCAAAAGAGGGCAACTGACAGTTTTTCATCTGTCTAATTCGCCCGTTAAAATACTCCATTTTAATCAAATTTTATTTCATTCAAGGACAACAATTACAAAACCGGCAGCGTTAGCCATCTTGTTGTTCTTACTACAATCTTGGCAATTAATTAATTAGCAAACAATCCAAGATGGCGAATTTTATTCTTTTTTGTTATTATTTTTTTAAAAATTAATCTTAATATGTAAATAACTTTTAATTTGAACACATTTAGATGTGAAATTTGTGAAACCAAATTAATCAAATTTTTATGATGCTGAAACAGAAATATGACAAATATAATATTCGCACTTTGCACTTGTTATTTCTTCTCAATTTTAATTCTCAAACGAAAGTTAATTTTGTTCACAAGTAAAATTATCAAAAACAATACTGAAATTGCTGAAAGTCCGCGTAAATGATTGAATTTAAACTTAAAACTACCTCAAAAAAATTTCATTTGAAAAATATTTGTTTGATAAGCACACATAACTGCTGAGTTTAACGTAACCAGGATGGCCGAGTGGTTAAGGCGTTGGACTTAAGATCCAATGGACATATGTCCGCGTGGGTTCGAACCCCACTTCTGGTAGTAAAATTTTTATTTTTTTTTTGAATTTTTTTCATCTCTTTGATTAAATTTCTTTTAAACATTCAACAACGCAACAATGATAAATTCTTATTATTGACCGAATTCGATTGCATCGAAGTCCCTTGTTATAACATGCATTGTATTGGGTGCTTTGTTTCACTGCAGCTGCTGCTACTACTACTGCTGCTACTACTACTGCTGCTACTACTGCTACTATTATTGCTAGTGCTGCTACTACTACTAGTGCTACTACTACTACTGCTGTTGCTACTACTGCTAGTGCTGCTATTACCGCTAGTGCTTCTACTACTACTGCTGCTACTACTACTGCTGCGGCTGCAGATGATGATGATAGTGAAAAACTTGGTGAAAGATGACGACGATGATGATGTCATTGAAAGAAATGTCATAGACCTCAATGCTATCAAGTATGTTATTAACAACAACATTAGCGACGGTTATAATAATGGTTGTACTTCTTTGCAGTAATTAAACGTACGTTTAAATAAGGTTCATTCCGAGCAATCTATCAGCAATTATAAATAGGGTAAAAACCATCTTCACGAAACTCCGCCCTAAATTCCTAACTGACCAATCACGCAGCATTTTATTCTTTCGAAGTTGTTATTATTATCTTTGATAATAATAATATATTAATAATTAATTCCGATATTAATTCTGAACGGCAAACAGCGTTTTTCGGATTTTTCAGTGGATTTGAAAGTTATTTTATTACGTAACGTTTGGCAAATGGTAATTGCGTTTACTGCCGTCTAGTCACTGAATATCATCATCGTCGTCGTCGTCATCGTTGGAAGAACGAGAACTTGACAGAAGTCGAGAGGCAGAAGTGTAAATTAGTGTGATTCAAATCAATCGAAATGTTAATAACAGTCAACTTCAACCTATGGTTAATATTGCTTGTTCACTTATAAATCTGAAAACATACAATAAAGATGAGACCAACCCAAGGTTATGTATACTTTCATTATTTTATAATCGTTATTCTTAATGATTTTTTCATCATGTTCGAAAGCGGTTGACATGTGATTCTTATATTATATTACTATATTATTTTGGTTACTATTGTTGTTGTTGCTGATTTTTTGTTCTTTGCGTTCTATTATTTTCTGGATCATGGAATTTTTATATCCATTATTAATGAGTTGTTTAAGTGATTCTATCTAGTTCTGTTCTTCTGCTTCCTATATCAGAAGAGTGCGTGTAGGCTCGGTTTACAAAAGCAGAGGTCGTGCTCTCCAGAAATGATTAACAATATTCGCCATTGCCATTGAGGTATAAACTTTTGTTTGTTGCTTAGGTATATATTGAGGTTTAAAATTAATTTTGCCCATTTTGTTCTAATACGTTTAGGAATGGTATTATCAGTTGATTTTTTCATTATAAACTTTAATTTTGATGAATTTAGTCGTTTTGAGAAGTTTATCTATTTGATCATCTTCATCGTATGAACGTATCGGCAGTATATATTAGGCTTTGACTCTGGTTCTTCTTTGAATAACATTTCTTCGATATGTCCAACACAGAGGTTTTCAGCTGCCTGACTAAGAGAAAGTAAGAAGGATCTCAATTTTTTTTCAATTCAACTAAACATCTTAATCATCCATGTAAGAGGATGTAATCTAACCCTAACCCTAACCCTGACTAAGAGAAAGTAAGAAGGATCTCAATTTTTTTTCAATTCAACTAAACATCTTAATCATCCATGTAAGAGGAAAAATAATAGTATTAAATATAGAAGTAAAAGAAGTTGAAGAAGAAGTAGTGGTAGTGGCAACAATAGCAGTGGCGTGGTTGTAGAAATAGCAGTTCTATAATTATTATTTCTTCAAGTAGTAATGGATTTTGCTGTGACAATAATTTTTCTATTCGTACT
>NW_008705537.1:27715-31199 GCF_000326865.2 Helobdella robusta
ATTATTATTATTTTTGGTAATTTGTTATAATTATAATTAGGGAAAAAAGTTTCTAAAATTTGTTTTAATTGGGCACTGGAAACATAACCACGTTCATAGCCTTTATGATAACATTATATAAATAATAATAACAATAATAATAAACATACCAGATAAAAAATAATAAACATGAAAAGCTTGCATAAAGAACCAGAAGAATCATAGAAAAATTCGTTATAATAATAGCAATAATAATGATAATAATAGTAAAATCAACATCAAACTTAATTATTAATTGTAGGTGATTGTAGTTATTAGGAGATAACGAATAATTACATCTAAAAAATTATTTTAATATTAAAAACAACACACACACACACACACACACACACACACACACACACACACACACACACACACACATGCTGTGATTTTCATCAATAATTGCATATATATATATATATATATATATATATATATATATAAATATATTTATATATATATATATATATATTCGGGTTAGATATAAATGGAAGGAGACCATAATTGATGCAATATTCGTTTAAAATTTACCGAATTTTTAGCTTGTGAAAGTTTACGGTTGAGATTTTCAAAATTTTTAACATGGAGAATAAAGATATAATAAATGAATAGGACGAAGCAGAATAAAAGCACTTTTGCACACACGGAGAATTGTAAAACCTTGAAATATCCCTATATAAACGCTGATGATGAGTAGAATCGAAATATGCCCATAATACGCCTCACCATGAACACCAAGGATTTTCTTATTAATTTTAATAAATTGGATAATTATAAAATTTCTGTTAGAAATATTGAAAAGCTCATCCGTAAACTTCCAAAAGCTAAAAATTCGGTAAATTTTATCAAATATTATATATATAATATGTATATATTTATATATATATGTTTATATATATAATTTAAAATACTGTCAAATATTAAATTATATATATATATATATATATATACGCCTCACCATGAACACCAAGGATTTTCTTATTAATTTTAATAAATTGGATAATTATAAAATTTCTGTTAGAAATATTGAAAAGCTCATCCGTAAACTTCCAAAAGCTAAAAATTCGGTAAATTTTATCAAATATTATATATATAATATGTATATATTTATATATATATGTTTATATATATAATTTAAAATACTGTCAAATATTAAATTATATATATATATATATATATATATATATATATATAATTTGGTATGAGGTTCTCAGATAAACATGTTCGGTTAAAGATTACACCCCATTTTGCAGTTAGAAGTTTTTTAAATAAAATTTCAACAACACGAAGCTGTTTTGTTTCAACTTTATTAACTATGTACTACTATATCTTACTTCTAACTGCAAAATTGGGTGTAATCTTTAACCGAACATATATATATATATATATATATATATATATATATATATATATATATATATTGATGATATAAGCTAGTGACATGCAAGCCAAAATCATTTCTTTGAAATAACTATGTAGGAATTAACGTACGATGAATTCAATCATTCAGCTCCGAATACATTAAGGTAAATAATAATAATAAGAATAATAATAACAATAACAAAAATGGTAATAATAATAATAACAACAACACTTAATACATATACGTAGTTACTTAACAAAATTAGTCGTTAACAATATACATATGAGTATAAAGAAGACGGAATTTAAAACAGACAGACAGACAGACACACACACACACACACACAAAGACGCACACACACACACAAAGACGCACACACACATACATAAACACACACACAAAAACGCACACACACACACATATACATGAACACACACACACACGCACACAGACACAGTGGCGGATCTAGACAACGTTGTTGTAAAGGTGCCAAAATGATAATTAACAATCTTCAAATTTTGAAATTTGATGGGTGGCCATGAAACCAACCAAATTTGTGCTAGTGTGGCCAAAATGGCCACCCCTAGACACGTCGCTGAACACACACACACATACACACACACACACACACAAACACACACACGCACGCACACACGCATTAAAACATGAACAAGCAAACATACACATATCATATAGCATGTATATCAAAGCAGGAACGACGTTCAAACGTTAATGAAATTTAAGATACATGAAATTATGAATTCCTCATTAAAAAAAGCCAAAAAATATAAATAATAAAAAATGAAATTTATGAGAAAAAAAAATTTTTGTCCGTTTGGAATTTTGTAGGAAATGTAATTTGTAAATTGTATTGTAACGAGTGTTGTAAAGTAAATAAATGTATGTGACTGTTGCAGCTGCGATGTTCGTAACCACGTAATAGGTTGCCCAGTGTGACGGTCCCTATTTTGAAATGTGTCGTCACTTGGAACTCCAGTGACGGAACTGGAAATGTAATCGTAAAAGTCGTAATCTGTAAAAATCTGTCAGCGAATAATAGGTAAACTTCTCGAAAACTGGAATCCGTCAAGAAAGAACAACGTTACAAAATGGCAGTTAAAATTTCTACGCTATCAAAAGCAAATGTTATCATTCTAAAAATTTCAAAAAACTAAATTTGAAAAAATTAAGCGCCATACAAAGGATTAAAAGATTGATGTAATAAGAATCCGCAGCACGATTTCTAGGAATGGAAAACATGGATAACCAAATAATGAGCGAACGAACGGATGAATGAACCAAAAAATGAATGAACGAACAAACGGATGAATAGATGAACAAATGATTGAATAAATGAATGCAAGAATGAACGAATACATGAACAAATGAACGAATAAATGAACAAATGAATGAATGAATGAATGAAAAAAAAGAATAAAGAAAAAATAAATAAACAAATTATAAATGGGTAGTAGATAGTCTAACAAAAGGATAAACATACACTAAAAATGAATGAATGAATGAATAAACGAAGGAACGAATGAATTGAAGGAAAACAAATGAAGGGTAGAACAGACGAATGAATGAATGAAAATATGAATGAATGAATGAAAATATGAATGAATGAATGAAAATAAAAACGAATAAATGAACGCTTGAAGGAATAAACGAAAAAATAAATGAATGAATGAGAAAATAAAAATTATTATAAGCTAGGAGCGGTAAAACGAGTAATTTATCATACACATAACGAAGATGAATAAGGTATAAAATTAAATAAGATGAATAAGGTTAAATATAAAATCGTCGTCAACATTAATAATAATTTGCTATTAATTCATTAAAAAGCTGAAAATTTTTTCATTGAAAATAAAATACTTGGATGAAATATATATATAGTCAAAACAAATAAATATACAACCTGGTAAAACATACAACACACACACACAAACACACACACAAATACTTGTATATATATTAAATTATATACCGACTTCATACCAAATTATATATATATATATATATATATATATATATATATATATTATATATATATATATATATATTATATATATATATATAATTTGGTATGAGGTTTAC
>NW_008705537.1:31989-35213 GCF_000326865.2 Helobdella robusta
TACACACACACACACAAACACACATTCACACGCAACTTTCTATAATATTACGCAACTTTCTATAATATTATCATTCACTAATCATTTCTCACTCTTTCGATCCCTCTTTCTCTCCCTCTCTCTCACTTTCTCTCTCTCTTGAAACATTAATTAAAAATTTCCAATTTGCAAACAGCACCCACAAACGGCAGCAAATGAATGAACGACGGCAATGGTGATGAAGAAGATGATTGGCAACTACCACCGACAAAAGAAAAAAAAAAAAAAAAAAAAACACGAACAAAAAACTCAAACAAACTGACATAAAATAATAAAAATATTTGTAAATAACTATGCTACCAACATTCTCTAGAATTAAAAAATAAATCAATATTGTTATTGTTGTTGTCATAATAATAATAATAATAATAATAATAATAATAATAATAATAATAATAATTACAACTGATCGCCTAATTTGGCGCAAAAAGTTGATGGCAAAGAAAACAACGGGGACTGGGTTTCTGGACGCTAAACGAAGATTGATTAATTGATTTAATAATATAATAATAACATTATCAACAATATCAATAATATAATAGAAACAATAAAAACAACAGCATTAATAACAATAATAATAAAGATAACAGTGTAAAAATAATTATAAACGTAAAAAGTTAAATATAATTAGATAAATAACTAAAGTTATTAAAATTAAAAAATTAATTAAAATTAATTAATTAAAAATGATTAACAAAAGCCGCATTTTATGATAAATTATAATCATTATTGAACAAATCATGATGAATGACCGATTGTTGCATTAATTATAACTGAATGAATGAATGAATGAATGAATGAATGAATGAATGAATAAATGAATGAATGAATGGTTAACTATGATTAAGAAAATAGTGTTATGAACGTGAGACATAAAAGAATCATCATCATTAAAAACCATCATTATCATTATCAACATATCATCGTCTTCGTCATCATCTTCATCATTATCACCATCGTCAACTTGGTAATTAATAATAATATTTATAATAATAATAATCTTCTTCATCATAATCATCATCGTCGTTTATTTTCCTTCTTCTTCTTTTTCTTCTTCTTCTTCCTTTTCTTCTTCTTCCTCTTCTTCTTCTTTTTTTTCTTCTTCTTATTATTATTATTATTGTTCCTCCATCTCGGAGAGGGGTCTTTTCTGCATTTGAGCCTTGTGCGTAGCTATCTGCGTTCGCTTTGTCCGCTTGAAGAAGCCACACTGAGTGAATGAGTGAGTGAATGAATGAGTGAGTGAATGAGTGAGTGAGTAAGTGAGTGAGTGAGTGAGTGGCATGATGAGTGAAAAAAATGGGTGATAGAATGGTGTGTAAGCAAGTGAGTGAACGATAAGATGAAGAATAGTAAAGCGAGTTACAATAATCGATCCAGTAAAAAGAAAGAGAAGAGTAGGATCGTCAAGAAAAAGCAAAAGTTTTTTTGACTACGTAGATGGATCGATTTAACATGTAGATGAGTGAATGTATATGTGAGTTGATGAATAGAAATTGGATCATTTGAATGAGAGAATAATGAATGAACGAACGAATGAATGGATGAATGAATCAATGAATCAATGAATCAATCAATCAATCAATCAATCAATCAATCAATCAATCAATCAAGCAACCTTCCATAGTAGAAGTATCAATCCAATGAGCAAGAGAACTCCAATCAGGACGGATATTAATATAATCCACCAAGCTACGCCTCCTGGTTCTTTTATTTCCGGTTTTGCTGACGTCACCATCTGTCAATCAATCAATCAATCAATCAATCAATCAATCAATCAATCAATCAATCAATCAATCAATCAATCAATCAATCAATCAATCAATAATCAATCAATTAATAATCAATCAACTAATCACTCAACCAAATTGACGTCCACTTAATCTGGTAATCCGTTATTTTGCAACACAATAAACCAACCATCTTACTAATCAACTAACCAACCAGCCAGCCAATCAACCATCCAACCAACTAGCCAGCCAGCCAACCAACCTTCAAGACATCATTGTTGATGTTGGACTGCCTGATGTTGAGGTTCGGATCGATGATGATTTCTGCCTTCGAATATATCTCCACAGAATCGTGTTTTGGAAAATTCTAGATTCAGTGATGATGATACAATAATAATAATAATCATAATAATAACCATGGTAATGATATGGAATAATAATGAGAAATAAGAAATTATGTGGATGACCATCATCACCACCGTCATCATCATCACCGCAATAATCACCTCCCCACCCCAACAACCACCCACCTCCACAAAGGTACTGTTCCACAACCTCGACCTGATTCTGATCACGAAACTCTGACCGGGCCTCAACTCGCCGAGACTGCAGTTGAACTGGTAACATCTGGCCGTGCCACTATCACAATCCTTTACGTATATAATATATATGCATATATAATATATATAATATACACCCGTTATATATATCAAATCAAATCAAATCAAATCACTTTTATTCAATCAAACAAAACAAAAGCATGAATGATTCGGAGACCAAAAAAAGAAAATTAATTCTTGTGGGCTCGGCCACCGTACAGCTCAAAATTGCTTCTCAATGATAAAATAAAATTGTCAATAGGAGAAAATGTATCAATGTTAATGAAATATGTACACACTTATATACATATATATATACATATACATTATTATCCTTGAAAAACAGAACTTTTCGTAATTAAAAAATTTTTCAGTTTATTTTTAAAAAGATGCAAAGTGTTACAATCTTTAATTTCTTGTGGAATCGTCTCCCATATTCCTGGGCCGGTATGTTTCAAACTCATGCAGAGTACTTTAATTCTGGCTGGTGGAGCATAGAAAAGTGGCGTGTGGCGTGTAGTTCTTGCTTGAATGGAAGTTCCAAAAGTGAAAAAGTTTCTAAA
This sequence comes from Helobdella robusta, assembly GCF_000326865.2. Taxonomy (NCBI): domain Eukaryota; kingdom Metazoa; phylum Annelida; class Clitellata; order Rhynchobdellida; family Glossiphoniidae; genus Helobdella; species Helobdella robusta. The sequence continues at coordinate 34,921 of NW_008705537.1, forward strand.
AAATGCCGGCAACTGCTGACGTAGAAATCTAAAAATGAATGTTGCAACGTGGTAGATGAACAAGTTTTTGATGTTGAGTATTTTCATCTCGAGATAATATTCACTTGTGTGACAATGAGGATGAAGATTTTTAAATATTCTGATGAATCGGTTTTGGCATTTTGTTAACTGTTTTAGATGAATGTCAGGACTGTTTCCCCAAATTACGTTGCAGTAGATGAGGTGAGGAAAGATTAATGAATAATACAGGTCAATTAGAGTAGGTTTATTTAATTTATTTTTAATTTTGCTTA
>NW_008705537.1:38024-64225 GCF_000326865.2 Helobdella robusta
CTATAACTGTTTTCATATTTGCTATGTTAGTGTTGTGTGTTTTTTTCTTTGTTTTCAACATGTTGATGTTCGCCACGTGTTGAACATTCGCCACGTGTTGAACATTCGCCACGTGTTGAACATTTGAGCTCTTTTTAATTTTACGTTTTACAATCTCTGACCAGTCAGATTGCTTGCTCGATTCGGTCTTGCAATCGGATTGCTGCTTTCTTTCTACTTTTGGGCTATTGTTAATAGCCGCATCATTTACTATTTCTCGGAAGATGTTTCTTTCTTCAATAAATAGTTCTTCTAATTTTTTTAACTTTTCGTCAAGAATTGACTCAAATTTAGCTTTTTTGAGCTTGGAATTTTAAAAAGGTTGAGAGCAGCATACTGAGGCAATTTGCTTTCAATTTTGTTGCTCAGAATTGTTTTTATTGTTAGTATTAAATCACTAACCTTGTCCTTTTTAGAGTTTCCAGAACTGTTTGGCTTTATTTTATCATCTTTTTCTAGATTTAACGCATCTAGATCGCTGGTAAGTATTTTTTTTGCTATTCTAATATCTTCACAATTGTAGAAATCCATTATTTCGTAAATGAATTCCGCATCGTCAATTTTGTCAGAATTATTAAATAAATAACACAATAACTCGTTAATGCAAACCGCTCGCGACATCGTACCGGAAACGTATGTATGTATGTAAGTATCAAATCAAATCAAATCAAATTATATATATTATATTAACAATTTCATTTTATGCTAATTTATTAATAATTCTCGTTACATTATCAGAACACTGAAAAGTTATTTTAGGTTACACGGTGCCTACAAGAATTAATTTTTTTTTGTCTCCGAATCATTCATACTTTCTGTGTTGTTTGATTGAATAAAAATGATTTTATTCGATATATATATATATATATATATATATATATATATATATAATACACACACATATACAAATTTATACAGTTATGAGTTTAACCATGGATGTTTCTACGTTTAATTTTGTTTTAAACCCTCCTAACTTTGGGTGAGTGTATAAGGCCTTCAACCTTTTTTAGGGTTCTATTAATATTTCGAATAATTTCGAACAATTTAAATGAATTTTTAAAACGGTAAACAACTGTTCTGCAGTTAGGTGCTAAGGTGGTTATGCTTAGAATGCTGCCGTTCATCAACAAAATAATGTCTATTTTCACGGATACTCCTATCTCAATCCGGATTTAATGTCGAAATGGATTCGGAAAAAACCTTGGATTCAAAAATCTGTTTTCACTCTCTTTCTCTCTCTCTCTCTCTCTCTCTCTTCCTCTTTTCCTTTTATTAAATGGCGGAACGTTAGATTATTATTAACGAATTTATGTGTTTAGTAAATAATAATTATATAATTAAGATGGCGAAACGTTTTTCTCTAACTGGACTTTATTATGATGAAGAAGTTGTTGCTGCTGTTGGAGTTTCAAAAAACGAAGTGCAACTGCTTACAAAAGGAAGCTAAAGGAATGAATTTGTCGAAAAATATCAGTTTCGCGGAATTAGCAACAGGGATAACTTTCTCGAATGTATCTCACTCACGAAAGTGCTGAAGTGGAATGGTTTTCTCGATAAATGTTCCAATTTCTCCAATTACCTTGCCTAGAATTTCAAACACTGTTAATAAGGCGAGCTGCAATTTGGAAAATATTAGAAGCGACATTGAAGCCACGGTTCTTAACCAACTAAGGACCGCGCATAATTCCACTAATCAGAAAGTAACCAAATTTTATTTACAAACTCATTAACATACAATTAGAAGGAAAAAACAAAATTTGTTAAAAAATTTTATTTGGTGAAGCTGTATAAAATAATGCAAAAACGCAACAGTAGTACTTCTAAGGCAAAAAAAACTATGAGAATCGTCAAAACATTTTGAACATTGCAATTTTTACAACATGTAACAGTCTCACTGTGACAGTGTATACTACCTTTTCTTCTTTTTCTATATTTGCTTGAATAACGCGACCAGTTTTTTCCTTTTTGGTTTCATTCAATGCCAATTTTTAGATGGAAGATGTCCATCCTGGAGCGATTTGGCGTGCTAATCTTACTTTTTCATTGACTGCTAGTTCATCAGATGCTGTAAAAAGCGATGTAACTAAATTTTTTTTTTAATCCAGCAACAAAATTTTTCGCTCAACTGCTGTACGATACAATCTCCATGAATTAGATTTTACTACGCCAACGAAATTGGTGAAAAGTGGCCAACACACCTTATTTTCTTTATATATATATTAAAAATGGATGCAAACCTGTCTAAAAGATCATATTTATGTTGAGAAATAATTACTTTTTTTTCTAAAAAACCTTAAGTCGTCATTTTCGCCTCAACATTCCAAAGAAAGAAATGTTTAATAATTTACATTTTTAGGGACATGCTGACGTCACCGTGTGGAACTGAAAGAGCAAACTCTAAATTCCCCAACAACGATTTTAATCATAATTTTTTAAACTATTTTTCGAAAAATAATAATAACAGTATTGTTTTATTTTAGTGGTTTAATTGTTTTTCAACTAGGAGAAAAATAAATTAAACAGAAATTCCTGCTGAATTTTTTCAAGAAATATAAAATAATGTCGCGAAATCGCAACGGTGGTCTCTAATGGTAACATACAACAAATAAACACACTCTAACCGTGCAATACAAAACACGCGTCTCTAGTTGAAACTACGGCTACTTGCTAGCTGTAACCTGCTGCACAACTGTGTAAACTCAAACAGGCGGTGCAAAAGGCATCGTGTGAGCTGGCAGCAGAGTTGCTAATTTCAGCTCTGCCAGAGTTTGACTGAATGACGACATAGTAGAGCTTGGATATTATACATAAGTAATTGATAGATGATTACAGTGCAAGAAGTGTAACGATTATTTAAAGGGTTTCTTTTTGGAAATATTTGATGTTGTAAATAACTCTACTACTACTACGACGACGACTACTACTACTACTACTAATACCAATACTACTACAACTACTACTACTACTACTACTACTACTACTACTACTACTACTACTACTACTAATACTCTATTGATGATCTTATCTCTAATTTTGTTTTAAAACGTACAATTTTTTGCAGTTCATATGGCCGAAATTGAACTATAGTCGGTTTCTATTTTCAATATTACATGTACGTAGGTACAAATATCTTTTTATAATTCACTTGCCACCGAACCCGGTGTCGATGCGACAGCAAGGTCGGGAGTCTTAACCGCTTGGCCATCTCGACACCCACATAAAAACATTGATAATATAATTATTGCCATCATTGCCATTATAACAAGTTACTGTAGCAAAATTAAATAGTAATAACAACAACAATAATAATAACAACAACAACAAACCAATTTGGCGATGTTTTCCATTGAGAAAAACGCTAATCTTTTTTTAATTGCATGAGGTTTATTGTTATTCCTATTATTATTATTATTCCTATTATTATTATTATTATTGTCAGCATCGTTATTTTCGTAGTCGCTGCTTTCAAGAACGTCCTTGCTTTGCTGCGGCTGTTGCAGCAGCTGCTGTTCTTGCAGTGCTTCAGAGTTCGCTGGACGATATTTCTGTGGTGATGATAGTGACGACGATGATGCTAATGGTGATGGTGATGATAACAATAACGGCACTCGTGGTAATGATCAGGGTTGTTATCGCTACTTAACGTCGATGGATCATCTATCGTCGCTTGAATGGAAATGTTACGCCAAAATCACTAGAGCTACTTTTGTGAACTGTTATATAAAAAAAAATTCTGCAGAAATATCAGTCATCTGTTTCAATTTTGAATGAAATCTTCGACTCTATTGTTACTGCCTTTAAGATTTAAATCGATTGTCTGAAATATTTGCAGTCAGGACACGACAAAAAAATATCATAGCATTAATGAATTATTTTATGTCCCAAGTTGAAATTTTTGTGTTTGCACTGAAACAACCAGTTTTCAACGTACATTCAAACCTCATTTGGCGGCGTGATGGCTCAATGGTTAAACGCAGGCGCCTAATCTTGCTGCTGCAGTGACTGGGTTCGAATACAAAAGAGATCCCCGCCTATCATATGCAATGTGTATGATGCGTTGTTTCACGCGTATTCATGTACGCTGTGTGTGTTTGTCGTTGAAACCTCTGAAGCAAGCGCATAAGAGAGAGAGTAACCTTTGACCTATCATTTCTCAGCTATTAACAACCCTGGTAACAATTACGATGATGCCGTTATTGCTAATGGTGATAGTGATGATAATGGTATTGGTTATGAAGATGATGATAAAAAATGAATGAATGAGTGAACTAACGAACCAATGATTGAATGAATGTATGAATGAATGAATGAGTGAATGAGTAAACTAACGAACCAATGAATGAGTGAATGAATAAATGATTAAATAGATGAATAAATAAATAAATAAACGAATGAACTAACGAACGAACGAATAAACAAATAAGGAAACCCGTTTAAACGACATGAATATAACATAGCAGCAGATCGATAACTACATTACAAATAATAATAATTATAAAAATAATAATAATATTATTATTATTAATATAAATACTAATAATAATGCAAATAAAAATAATAATAATACAAATAATAATAAAACAAATAATGCGCCAAGTGTCGTGCTTGCTATAATGATGGAGATGACTGATACGCGTTAGATAAGTTACTTGATTGGTAATAAAAAATTATAAACACCATACTCCTTCTCTCTCTCTCTCTCTCTCTCTCTCTCTCTCCCTCCCTCTCTCTCTCTCCTGTTACACACACACCCACACACACACACAAACACACACCCACACATAGACATATAAAAAAGTTAAATTTATATGAAATTACTTTCCCAAAAGTCAGGCATTGTATTAAAGTTTTTAAAATGATTTGAATTTCAGACGCGGTGGTTTTTATGCATGATGTGTGTGTGTGTATGTGAGTGAGTGAGTGTGTGTGTGTGTGTATGTGAGTGTGTGTGAGAAATAGAGTATTTATTCACGAAAATATGGTTATAACGCATGCATCGAATGAATGATAAATAAAAAAAGACTATATAAAAAGCAAAAGAGATTGAAGACGATCTAGACAAAAATTCCAAACCTAATCTACATATTATTAAGGAATGAATGAATGAATGAATGAGTGAATGAATGAATGAATGGTGTGAATGAATGAATGAATGAATGAATGAATGAATGAATGAATGAATGAATGAATGAATGAATGGTGTGAATGAATGAATGAATAGTTTGAATGAATGAATGAATGAATGAATGAATGAATGAATGAATGAATGAATGAATGAGTGGATGGAATGAATGAATGAATGGTGTGAATGAATGAATGAATGAATGGTGTGAATGAATGAATGGTGTGAATGAATGAATGGTGTGAATGAATGAATGGTGTGAATGAATGAATGAATGAATAGACGGAATGGATGAATGAATGGATGAATGAATGAATGAACGAACGAACGAACGAATGAATGGGTGACTGAATGAATGATTAGCAGTAGAAAAATATCATAATAAATATGATTCCCTATCCAAAACACCGCTAAATTAAGAAGAAAAAGAATAAAATACTTCTTTACCAATTCTATAAAGATAAAATAATAACAACAACAATAATAATAATAAAAACAATAATAGTAATAATAATAACAAAAATAATAATAATAAAATAGCAATAATAATCTATATCTATAAAAAAATGTATATGTGATAAAATATTTTAGCTAGAAATATGCCTCTGCTTATTTACCTTTAATTTCTTTAATTCATCCACCTATCATCATCATCATAATAACCATCATCATCATTATCATAACCATCATCATCATCATCATCACCATCATCATCATTACCATCAATATCATCATCATTACTATCATCATCTTCATCATCAGCATCATCATCAATATTGTTTTAATAATAACAATAATAACAATAATAATCATCACTTAATTACTGCTGGTTATTAGTAGTATCATCTAGTTGTCATCGTCGTCATCATCATCATCATCATCATCATTACGACAATCATTATCATCATCATCATCCCCAATCGTCATAACGGTGCTCATCATTTTCATCATTATCTAACATTATGTCTTCCTCATCATCGTCATCATCGTCATCATCATCATCATCATCGTTATCATCATCATCATCATCATCACCTGTAGTTTCAGGGGATTAATCATGTTGCTGTTAACAAAACATTCTCCTTCGCCTTCCAACTGTGCAATAATAATAATAATATTAATAATAATAATAATAATAAATTTTTTATTATTATACTAATACAGAAGTGGGCAAATTAGCGAAGCTATTTTATTCGGCCCGCGAGGTCTTGTTCGTCACAAAAGGTCGTCAGCCAGACATTATGACCAAAAAAGGAGCCACAAATCTTAAAAAAATTCTCCCCCGGGTCGAAAAAATTTGCTGTTTAAATACATAAGCGGCCCTTTAAAAATTAAAATATTTGTCAATGCGGCCCTCACAGCAAAACGTTTGCCCACTCCTGTGCTAATACATAATTAAAAAGCTCAATCATTAAATCATTATAGGGGTAGCATGTATACTTCGTTTCTTTTACTCCCTCTCTATATTTCCTCTTCATCGTATCTCATTCATGAATTCTCTCTCTCTCTCTCTCTCTCTCTTTCACTCTCTCATTTGTGTTCTACTTCATTCACTCACTCATTCATTACATTGTTCATCCATTCAATTATTTCTTCATTTATTCGTTTGATCCTTCAATCAATCAATCAATCAATCAATCAATCAATCAATCAATCAATCAACCAACCAATCAATCAATCAATCAATCAATCAATCAATCAATCAATCAATCAATCAATCAATCAATCAACCAACTAACATACTAATCAATCAATCAATCAATCAATCAACCAACCAACTAATCAATCAATCAATCAACCAACCAACTAATCAATCAATCAACCAACCAACCAACTAATCAATCAATCAATCAATCAACTAACTAATCAATCAATCAACCAACCAACCAACTAATCAATCAATCAATCAATCAATCAATCAATCAATCTCTCACCACTGGTTCGTCGATAAGGTAGAGAAGATGCTTGCCATGTTCATAGTGCTTGTTGTGCAGTTCTATGGGCCAACTGATGACCACAGTTGACCTGGGCACGTGAGCCTTGCCGATGTTTTTTATCTATGGTTGTTGTTGTTTTTGTTCGTTGTTTGCGTTATCTATGGTTGTTGTTGTTTTTGTTCGTTGTTTGTTATCTATGGTTATTGTTTTCGTCTGTGTAACCTATGGTTGTTGTTTTCGTTTGTGTTATCTATGGATATGTTATTCTATGGTTGTTGTTTGTGCTATCTATGGTTTTGCTTTATTTTGTTTGTGTGTGCTATCTATGGTTGAAGTCAGGGCTGGTACTATCGAGAAATCACTATCGCCGATACGATACTTATTTGGGTACTCTTCTTCGGTATCGACAACCCTGTCACGCCGAGTATCGAACTTTGGATCGCCGATACTTTTTAGATAGAAAATAATATGGATACTCGATGCCAATACTTTTGAACGTCGAGTGGATATATCTTCATGAATGATCGTTTCAATCTTTAAAGTTAAGCGCGCGTTGAAATAAAACCAAATTCGAGATTTGAAATGAAGCTCTGCCGCCTCTTGCATGCTCGTATAAAAACACTCGTCTAGCTAACGCTGTCCTCTATAGATATCTTGAAAGATTCCTGGTTTATTGAGCGGTTTAAAAACATTTCCAAACTGCTGAATTTTTTAATTAACGAAACTCCCCAACTTTAAGAGAGAAGCAGTTGGTCCATAAAATGGAAACATTCGCACTTTGTTGAAATACTTTGTTAGATGGCAATGATGAATTTAGGAAACTTCCATAGACCTCCATCCAGACCTCATCACAATCCGCTCCAGCAAGTCTTAACGCCCTTTAAATTTGATGATGTCAACAATTTATGCATTCTCACGCCTCCAACAAATAACAGTTCCACCATCACGTAGTACCGCCCAAGAAACACAAAGTATTTGTATCGACGGTAATACTCGCCAAAATGAGTACCAGTATGTATTGGAGTCGGCAAAACATTTTACAGCCAATATTGGTATCAGTGTTACGATACAATTTCTAAGTAATGGAAACAGAGGCAATGAACAGTTGATAGTCCCAATCAAAAACATTCTACAGCCGGCCCGACACATCTGTTGAGTATCGCTAGCAACCCTGGCTAAGTTGCTTTGTGTGTTTACAATTTGAGGAAAAATTACAGCTAATTATAATAATATATTCACAATCCGACGTAGCTAATTTTAATAATATATCTACGGACAGCAGTAATTTTAATTATATATGGACAGCATTGGCTAGTTATAATAATATTATAATAATACATTCTGGACCTCATTACACTCAACTATAGCAACAATGCATGCTCTGTGTTTGTTATGCATGCATGCATATATAACAAACACAGAGCACCAAAAACGGCTAATTATAATAATAAATTCATGACCTAAATACAACACTGGCCAATAATAATAACCTCATAACTATGTTTGACCTCTGACCCAACTTCATCTTCATATTTCATGACGCTCTCACCTTTTATCTCCCCCCCATAGAATACGCTTTCTGGTTCTGAATTTCTGAATGACAATGATGCGATGATAAATCATCATCAACATGGCTATCCTTAAAACCATCATCAACATCACCACCACCAACAGCAATCATCATTATAATCATCACCATCAATGTCATCACCATTATCAAAAATCAAAATCATTTTTATTCAATCAAACAAAACAAAAAGTATGAATGATTCGGAGACCAAAAAAAATAATTAATTCTTGTGGGCTCGGCCACCGTGTAACTTAAAATAACTTTTCAATGTTCTGATAATTTAAAGAGAATTGTTAATAAATTAGAATAAAATAGAATTGTTAATAGAAGAAAAATGTGATAATGCTATTGAAATTAAATTTAGCCAATTAATTATTGAAGACAGAATTGTTCAATCAATCAATTAGTTTATAAAGCGCTATTTCCGCGATGTTCAACAGCGCTCCTCAATGAATTTCGCAAACAGATGGATCTTGAGATCCGCTTTGAACTTTGTAAGTGATGGAGAATTTGTTAGAAGTGGAAGTAGAAAGCTCCAGAGAAAAGGGCCAGAAAAAGGAAAAGCAGATTTAGCAAAAGAGTGTTTAACACGAGTTAAGAAGAAGTGAGAACAAGAAGACGATCCTAAACCGGCGCGTTTAGGATCTATTAATATATCTGATAAATACTTAGGAAATAATTTAAATTGAGACTTATACATAAATGTGCAAATTTAAAAAATTATTCAATATTTTATAGGTAACCAGTGCAAGAAAAAAATATGGAGATATATGGGAAAAGAAAGAGGCACGAGCAACTAGACGAGCAGCAGAGTTAAAAGCTTTACTTAAAAGATATAGTGTAAAACCAGGAAGACCATGGTATAGCGAGTTACAATAATCAATCCTAGATAAGACTAACGAAGTAACAAGAAGGAAAAAAGTAAGATCGTCAAGAAAAGGCAAAAGTTTTATTCTACCTAAATGAAAGTTAGAACTTCCAGCAACACTATTAATCTGAGAAGAAAGAGACATACTAAAATCAAAGATAAAGCCTAGACCACGAAACATGTGAAAAACATCAAAAGTTTTAGAACCAGGTAAGATAATAGGAGGAATTGTAATAGAGCGTTTAAATTTATTAAAACAAATTAATTCAAATTTAGAAGAATTAAGTTTAAGACTATCGAGATTAAATGGAGGAAAAGAAGTATAAATATAAAAGCATATAGTTGACTAGTAAAAGAAAAATTATTAATAATACGAGGTAGTTTAGATGTATAGAGTATAAATAGAAAAGGGCCAAGGATAGAATCCTGAGGTGCCCCAAAATTAAAGTTAAAAGTAGAATTAATAAATACAAAAAAAAACGTTTACAGAAATAAGAAGAAAACTAAGATAGACAAGAATAAGTAATATTAAAAAAATTATCTAGCAGCCTCAAGAGAATAGTATGATCGTTGTTTAATTTGGAGTTCAAATTTGTTATTCGGTCGTCATTCATTGCTGGTATTTTGAGGTAACTCTTTGTCCGGCTCGCACTGTCTGTTGGTTAAAAATCCAATCTCGTAAAATAACGCCTGATGGCCAAATGTTTGGATCTCTGATTTTATTTAGGTCGTTCTTCTCAACGCATATTCTGAATGATGTTGATTTGTTGTTCTCATCTAATTTTTTCCCTTTGTTCTGTTCTTTCTTGAAACTGGGTTGCATGACAGCACATTAATATTGTTAGATTTTAATTCTTCAATTACATCACCTTTTGCATGTTCAATAATATTGCAGAGATAAAGGTAAAATTTTGGTATTTTGTTTAGTATAATTTAATGTGTTCAGAATTTTTCCCAGATATTTTATGATGTAATTTTTCAGTTTTAGGTGGCTGTTCGGTCTGTTCAGTGATGTCGCTATTATTTAAACGCAGTCTTTTTTGTTTCTACTAACCAGTGTAAATGGTAGTTCAGAATTCGCAATAGGTGAGTTTACGCCTTCAGACCAGAGGTTTGCCGGCTGTGTTTTACGCGCAGCATACGAGAGCGTACGATCGGGAACTGTATGTGCTATCGTACAAATTTTATTTAACTTGCTTAATTTCAGTTTAAGCGCTTCTATTTCTATTATTATTAGAAATATTAGAAATCGTTCTTCTTTTTGTTACTTTCAATAGATTTCATAGTTTCTAACCGCTGTATATTTATCATTTCTTTTATTTCTTTTTTATGAAATCAAAATTTATTTTAATCCAATTTTCTATTTTTGGAACTTCTTCCAAGCAACTAGTCACGTAAGTTGAACATTTACCTAATTTTAAAATATTTTGGTAAAGTCATACATCCAACCAATTTGTATTTTTTAGACGAACCACGTGTCACCAACTTTTCGGGTTTATCAATTTTCAATAGTTCAATATCAGTTTTTAAATCTTTTAAAAGTTTAATAGAAAAAAGGAATATCCTCACTTTGAAAAAAATCGCAAGTATTAGAAACAAAATTTTCCTCTTCTAGTTAACTCAAATTATTCGATAAAAATATAAAGCAATTCATTTATAACAACAGATCTCGCCATGCTTCTGTTCATCATTAAAACAGTCATCATCATCAACAACAACAACGACTGACCCCCTAATGCCAAGGTCAGTTTCGACGATGACCTCAAGTTTCAAGGTCACCTCATTGTCTTTGCTGTCCATCTCGTTGCTTGTCCTGCGTCGAAATAATAATAATAATAATATTTTTGTTGTTATTATTAATATGATTATTATATTTATTTTTTATTGTTACTATTGCCATTATAGCTTCTGTCCACTTTATTTAATGCAGAGCGATGTTATGAATAACAAATAATAATAATAATAATAATAATAATAATAATAATAATAATAATAATAATAATAATAATGGTGATAAAAATAAATAACAACAATAATAATAACAATAGCTAATCACCACTATCATCATCATCATCATCAAAACTTACGTGTTGACCATGACCTTGAGGTCGATGACCTCCTTCGAGGGCAACGCCATTCGCGGGTCGAGTCGGACCCCAAATTCGACCCTTTCGTTCGGCGGTAGGGGGTTTCCGACGGAACATTCCACGACATTCTGTTCCTCTAACTTGCTGCAAACTGTGTCCTAATCAGGTGGTGAAGATGGTGGTGGTGAAGATGAAGATGGTGGTGGTGGTGAAGATGAAGATGGTGGTGGTAAAGATGAAGATGGTGGTGGTGAAGATGAAGATGGTGGTGGTGGTAAAGATGAAGATGGTGGTGGTTAAGATGAGGTGATGATGGTGGTGGGAAAAAAGATGGTGATTGTGATGAAGATGATGCTGACGATGGTGAAGATGATGATGATGGTGAAGATGATGAGGTGACGATGATGATGAGAACAGTGATATTAAAAATGGTGGTGATATTAAAGATGATGTGTATGATGGTGGTGATGATGATGATCGACAAAAATGATGCTGATGACGATGATAAAGAAGATGATGATGATATTAATAAATAGCGACAACAAAAAATGAGTACAATGATGTTAAAAATGATGATGACGAAAACTGCATAGCAGTTCATACTACAATGATTTGACTTTTTTCAATAATCATCCTCACCATCACTACCATTCATCACCACTATCATCAAAATCTCCATTACCATTATCATCAAAAACTTCACCATCATCATCTTCACCACAATTATCATCATCATCACTATCTTCATCATCACTATCTTCATAATCACCATTTCCATCATCACCACCACCACAATCCTAACCACCATCAAAACCTTGCCACTGGTTCCTATGAATCCAAAATTAGCGGGTACAGTGATGTAGAGATTGGCCTGATGGGCGTCTTCCAACTTGTTCTCCACGGCCAGCTTCACTTCCAACTCCCTGTCCTGCCCAACTCTCAGAACGTAGTTGCTCGAGTCAGCTGACCTGTTCGTTCGTCCGTGATGTTGTGGCGATGATGGTGAACTTGTGTGGTATGGCGAAATGGTGAAGTCATGCGGTTGCGTCATGATGACGTGACGATGGTAAATAGTTATGGCGAAGTGTGATAATGTGATGATGAACACTTGTGGCGGTGATATGATGAAGTTTTAGGGTATGGTGAAATGACGAAGTGATGGGAATAAGCTAGATAGTTATGGTGAAATGTGATGCTCTGGTGGTGGTGATGGCGAAATGATGGTGATGACTAGACGATGATCCCAAATACGGTATGATGACGATGATGGATTACACATCATTACATCATACAGGTAGGTATCCAATCCATCTACCTACCTGGTCAGGTTGAGTGATGCCTGCAGTTTCAGGTTACTGCTGCACACCTCGTCATCTCCACAGTTCTTCCGGAAGTGTACCTTCAATTTCGATCAATCAATCAATAATACAATCAATCGATCAATCAATAAATTAATCAATCCATCAATCAATCAATCAATCAATCAATCAATCAATCAATCAATCGATCAATTAATCCATCAATTAATTATCAATCAATCCATCAACCAATGTCAACCAACCAACAGGCTAACTACCGCAACTCATAACCTAAACAAATTATAAAAAAAAACACTAGACTTGTTGCAACCTTGACCCAATTAAATTCGACCCGACCTACTTACCAGTAATATGTGTGACGCCTTGACTCCGACGATGACCGGATAGTCGTTGTAGTTTGGTATGGTCCCTCCTGGCTGGTAATCAATCGTCGGACCAGACTTTTCAAAGGCCTGGAAGGTCAGCTGGTAGGTCAACGGCCTCAGGTAATCTCGGATGTTGTCCTGAAATTAAGCATTAATCAATGTTCATCAATTAATTGACCAACCTACCTACCTACCAACAAACCAACCAGCCAGTCAACCAACCAATCAACTAGCCAACCAATCAATCAACCAACCAACTAACCAGCCAGCCAATCAACTAACCAACCAATCAGCCAGCCATCCACAACCAACCAACCAATCAGCCAGCTAACCAACCAACCAATCATCCACAACCAACCAACCAATCATCCACAACCAACCAATCAGCCAGCCATCCACAACCAACCATTATGAATGTAGTGATCTCCTGGCAGTTTTCCGCCAGTGTGACCTCCACCTGGCCACTGAAGTTGATGTTCAATCGTTTCTCGATATAGAACTGCGATCGAACTCTCGGTTCGGTGTCGGTTTCTACTGAATAACTCAGTAAGAGTTTAGACATCGTGCTGTTTGTTCAATTTTTGTTCATTTGTGTTGGTGTGTGTGTGTGTGTGTGTGTGTGCTATTACACATACGAGTAGTTGAACGGTAACAGCCTAACAGTAATAGTATTTATTTTGCACTCGTTGACAGACAGATAAAGAAACATACAGACATACAGATAAACAGACAAGCAGAAAAGTACACCGACAAACACACAGACTGATAAAGAGACCGACGAACATACGTCTGCATGCACAGGACGTACTTGCTTGGATTTTTAGCGGGGCTAAGTATGAAGCAGACCCTCATTGTGAAGCAGGCATTTCCTTTGCAATTTTCTTCCTTCTTCATCGGATCAACAAACTTCGGAAGGTTCTCAAATCTGAACTTTACGTTAGCCACCGGTCTAGAGAAAAATAAGAAGGCCGTATCGGAGGCATAACTACCGACCAAAATATCCGGATAACCGTTTCCGTCCACGTCAAATCCAGAACCGGCCAGCGAGGAACCGAACGCCAGAGCTTTAAACGGAGTTTTGAGATCGCCTGCGTAGATCCTTTGGGCAGGTTCAGGACTGAGATCACTCCTTCTTCCGTGAAATATGTAAATAGCTCCCTGGCCTTCATACGGCGCGCCGACGACAAGGTCTGCAGGGGTGAGAAGGTGGGGGGGGGGGGTGGAAACAAACTCCAACCGATTGGTTGTGGAGACATTTACAAACGCTACAGAAGCTTCAACATTGCTATCACATCAGATGCTATTATATATTGGATACTTAGTTATGAAATCGAAAAATGCAATTAATAGAGTACTTTGACTTTCAATGTTCCCTAACAATCTCTATTTATTATTCAAATTAAAAATATCATTATAAAGTATTATAAAATAAAATATAAAATGTTAGAAATAAAAATTTTCAATTTTTCACTTTTTTTATAAGCTTTAATATAAGTAATGAATGATTTGAAGAATTAACGACAAATGATAACCGATCAGAAAAACAAACAAACAGACAGACAAACAGCCAGACAAACAAAAATACATACATACAGACAGATAAACATAGATAAATAAACACAGACAAACATAAGGACAGAGGCAAACACACAGACAGGGAGCTATAATATATAACAGTGATCGGACAGACCATTAAAGCCATCACCATCGAGGTCACCGGCGGAGGCCATGGAGAAGCCGAACCTGGCATCCAAGCAGTTCAGCTTCTCACATTCGGTATCCATCATCTTTCGGCTCGTTATCTTCTGAGGTGTTACTTTGTTCGTTATGCCCTGGTGTGGTAAAGCGTGGTGTGGTAAGGTGAGGTGTGGCAGTGGTAAAGATGACGATGACAATAATAACAAAAAAAAAAAACAGAAACGACAACAAAAACAATAATAATAATAAAAAGAATGACGTTTACATTACCCATTACCATTGCAGTTGAAAAATTGTATGGAAAATGACTGAATGAACGATGGAATTAATAAAAAACGAATGAATAAACAAACGAACGAACAAATGAATGAAAGAATAAACGAATGCAAACGAACGAACAAATGAATGAAAGAATAAACGAATGCAAACGAACGAACGAATGACAGCTTCAACAGACCTTCTCATTCATGTAGACATATATGGCCCCGCAAATTCCCTGCTTCCTGTAGAAAGGTGCACCGACGATCATGTCATCTTTCCTGAATGAAACAACCAACTTGAAAAAATAGTACTTGGATTACTGATACTAAATTATATAAATATAATACTCAAAAAAGTAATATATATATATGTATATATATATATATATATATTGCATATATATAAGATATATAATATTGCTGTGTATGCGTTGTGAATACAACTATTGCGGTTGAATATGTGTGATACGAGTTTCCACATCAGACCTACGGATACATAGTTAAATATAAATACATATATGTACATGCAAGATACATATCGATGTATAAATCAAATATTAAGTATCACATAATACATCCACCGACGCAATGGCGGTTGTCGGATGACGCTGGGTCACAAACTGCGTGTTAATGGGTTGAAATGTATTCAACGTAGAATGATATTCATATCGTTGTGGTACACGCAGATCCTGTGGATTAACCCCAACGGCAACAGTAGGTGTGAGATCGTGATATTGGGAAAACAATTGCAAAGTGTGATCAAAGCTGTTATATTGTTTATTGAGTGAGGGTTTATGCTTGTTGATATGAAGGGCTTCTTTAATTTTGAGGCGAACTGGATTGGGTTCATATTCAAGGATTGTTGTGTTGGGATCCAATATGTTCCTTGTAAGCGGTTGATGATGTACCTGTTCCATATGGTCCTTAATGGCACCATTCTGTGTATGCATGGTGAGTCTTCTAGAAAGAGTAGTTCTCGTATGGCCGATATAACTCTCCACAACACAGTGTGGCACGGGACAAGAAAATCGGTATACGAGATTGGTTCTCTCTAGTTTGTTGGGGGGACGTGTGTTGTCATTTTTAACGATAAAGCTGGATGTTCGGTTGGTGTTGTAATAAATTATGAACTTCAGTCGGTAGCTTTCGTTGGGAACGGAGACATTGGATTTGATGATACGTTTGAGCATTGATTCATCAACTTTGTAGTTGTCATGCATTTGATTGAGATAATATAGAGGTATAATTGTTTTTGTAGAGGTTGGAGTTATATGATTATTTGTTTTGTTGATATAATGTTTTATGGTATTATCTATTAATTGGTTGGAATAGTTGTTGTTGATGAGAAACTGTTTTATGCGAATCAGTTCTGTATTGAAAATATTGATATCGGAAGAGATTTTGTATGCCCGATGAATGAAGTTATAGATGACGTTGTTTTTATAGCGGTCGGGGCAATCCGAATGATTATTTAAGACCTGACCAGAATTAGTCGGTTTAACATAAACCCTCGAAGTTAGCTGTTCTTCTTTTTCTTCAATTAAGCAATCGAGAAAGGCCAATTGTTTTTCGGTGCTAAATTCGATGGTGAATTTGAGATGGGAGTTGTTCTGAAATATATTCTGTAAGTTGTAAACATCGGTGACCTTTTCGCAAATGATGAAAATGTCATCGACGTAGCGTGCATATATTGGGGGTCTGTTGGTAGGGTCAGCAAATATCCTTGATTCGAAATCGGCCATATAGAATTCTGCGAACAGCGGTCCCAACGGAGATCCCATTGCAACACCATCAATTTGCAAATGGAGAGAACCGTCTGGAGCAACAAACGGAGTTTCAACAGTGCATAGTTTCAGAAGTTCGATGAGCAGGGTGGGAGGAATGTCAAGTTGTGGAAGTGTTGGGTGATTGTAAATGTAATTACAGATGATTTGTATGGTATAGTCGATTGGAACGTTGGTAAATAAACTTTCAACATCCAACGAAGCCATATGTCCAACGCACCGTTTGTTATCGTTAATGATATCAATAAATTCAAAACTTGATTTGACTGAGTAGGTGCGGGGAACATATGGCTCCAGAAGTTTGTTAACAGCCTTGCCAATAAATATGTAGGTGTAGGGCATTGCGAAATGATGGGTCGGAGTGGATTGTTCACTTTGTGCGTCTTAATATTCCCGTAGATGTAGCCGGGACTGTATTCGCCGACGATGGGGGCGAATTTGACAGATGATGAACATTTATTGATTTGCGCTATTAATTTGTTGGCAGAAATTTTGATATTGGTGGTAGGGTCTTTGTCGATGGTTTGAAACTTTGAGTTGTCAGATAATATATTGTCTATTTGTGTATAATAATCAATTTTGTTGATCAACACATACATATTGGACTTGTCGGACTTTCGCACAACTATGTCGGGATTGCTACGGAGGCGTTTGGCAGCCTGGAGCATTTCTGTCGACAGAGCAGGTTTATGACATGCGTCGCGATGGCGATGTGCTTCGGCCAATAGTTGGCTATGCAAATATATATACACTAAATATCTAGATCTCGAGGCCAAGATATTTAGTGACCCGACTAATAAACCACGCTACGTAGACGATATCTTCATCATTTGCCCAACTGTTACTGATATATATATAACCTACGACACATTTTCCAAAACAATTCGCATTTGAAATTTTCAATAGAATTTAGTACTGAAAAACAACTCGCGTTTCTCGATTGCCTCGTCGAACACAAAGAAGAGCAAGCAGTTAACCATCAAAGTTCCCGTGAGACCTAACAACTCTGGCCAAGTATTATACTAAATAACGCATCTGACTGTCTGGACCGTTACAAAAACAATGTAGTTTATAATTTCATCCACCGGGCATACAGAATTTCATCTGATGCTAATATTTTCAATACTACTGATTTAGCACGCATCAGACAATTCTTGATCAACAACAACTACTCAAATGGAATGATCGATGATACAATCAATAAATATCTTCAAAAAGTTAACAATCCCGTCACTCTAAACTCGCAATATATTACAACAAAAACAGCCATACCAATATATTACAGAAACCAAATGCACGACAACTACAAAGTAGATGAGTCACAAATTAAACGAATCCTTCGATCCAATATTTCCGTGAAAACTAAGACACAAAGAAGGAACAGTACTATATAACTACACTGATGATGGCAGTTGATGTCGAAAAGAGCTTTTCTGTAGTAATAACGTTATTAATAATGTTTTGTCAAAAATGTCAAATATTAAAAGTTTTTTATTTAACCTTAATAAACTTCATCAAGATGATAAAGGTCTCGTTAGAAAAATTGAGAAACTCAACTACAAGTTGAATAATGCCGAAAACGCAGTGATCTTTATAAATAATTGTGTATATATATATATATATATATATATATATATATATATACCTTCATATAACTACAACGAACTACAAAAATATTAACGCCAAACATTCGGCAGAATTTATAGAATATTGAATATATATATATATATATATATATATATATATATATATATATATATGTGATTTATAAAATCTAATGTATAAAGGGTGTAATGGTTGAAAACAACTGGTCCTGCTCTGAAGTGCACGGGTTTGAATTCAAAGAAATCCCTACTTATAATGGAGAAGTGTTTATGCATATGTATACAGTAGGTACTGTGTGCTTGTTGTAATAAGAAAGCGACCAGCCATCTAACCAACCAACCAGCCAACCAACCGACAGACCGACCAACCAACCAACCAACCGATCAATCAACCGATCAACTAACCGATCAACCAACCGACCGACCAATCCATCTAACCAGCCAACAAACAATTTTCTATTTTCAACACACAAAACCATCTTAACAAAACAAACAATAAAAACCAACCCACCCATCACTGTTGATATCCATGATGACTATCTCATGACCGAAGTAGGAGCCAAACTGTTCGCCGTGTATCGTGTGCTGATGAATCATTTGCTCATCTGAATTGTAAATATCAACCTGGCCAACCTCCTTTGACCTGGGAGCACCGGAAATGTGCATGATCTTTGACGGATCAGAACCTACGTACCCCGATCTGACCGACATACCTGGAGATCATCATTAACATTCCAATTGTACTAACACTGGTTGCCGTCCTTTGACACACTCGTCCTAAAACTCGTCCAGCATTCATACTGCTACAGTTCAAAGTGAATTTTTAAATAAATTTCATCGTGACTCGAAAAAGTCCACTTAACAAAAACAATAGAGGAGTCTAAGTCATAACCTCAAAACCGTTTTATACCGCCAGCGTGAAATTAAAACTACAAATAATAAAAAACAAAATTAAAAAAAAAATAATTTAAACACACACTGCACACACGCACACGTACCTAAATATGAGTACATGTTGGTGATGTTGGACCCGTCCGGTTTAGTGAACGGAGCGAAATGGTCAGTCTCGATGGAAATATTAAAAACATCCTCCTCATTCGTGATCACTTTTGAGATGAACCTCTTGAAGAAAGTGCCGCGCCAGTTCTTGGAGCCTGGGGCGCCCATGAGGAATGAGCCCTCCTAATTTCAACAATTTGTTCCGTCGTATAAAAAAAACCACCACACGCGTTTGATGCAGTGCTTGCGCGTGCATACATAACGCGTATGTGCGTGGTGTCGACCTTGTGGAATGGAAAGTAAAGCATTTGCAGAGACACGAAAGTTTCAGTCCAAGTATAGAATAACATGTAGGCAGTTCTGTGCTTGACAAAACTGCATTATAAAGAAACAATATAAGAACGAGCAGCAGCAGTGTGATAGTTGAAAAATCCTTATCGTGCTATCTAACACTAATACGGAATAAAATAATTAAAAAAGGTGAGTGCGGTCCCACGTTATCCCGATCTCACTCTAAGCGAGGTGTGGGATAAAATGAAGTCTCAATCGAAATTAACGCCCCCACTAGAATGCAAGAAGAGAACGACGACAACTTCCGTCTCACTCTGATACTTGTTCAATTCAAACAAACGACTTAGCCCGATAGACTATAAACATCGGGGTTTCCACCCCTGACTGGCTGAGACGGGGCAGCTAGCCTACACGTGCAGATTCCATCACCTACTACTTCGATCGTTGCACGGAGAATTAAATAAACGACAAAGAATGAATAAATAAATAGAAAAATGAATATTAATAAATAAATAAATAATAATAAAATAATAAATAATTATAAATAAATAATAATAAATTACTGACAGGCGAAAAGTCAGCACTGGTACCAGCCTGGCAGAAAGCGTACTCTGTTCCTGGTATGATGCCTGAGCGGGCATAATTATTTAATTAATAATCATAATTAGGTAAAAAATGTTTCAGTTACACCTTATTATTTATAATTAGAAAGATAATTTCAATGATTTCAACTACTACATATGTAATAATAACTCAATTATAATTATGAAGATAATTGTAGTTGGTTATTGATAATAATTATCGTTTGTAATCATAATAAATATAATTATCATTTTATTATCATTATAATTAACCTTTCACGATCCTCTCCTTATCATTTTTTAGACCTATAAATACCGACAGCAAACACACAGTGTCCGATAAGCACACGCGAATTATCGCATCACACACACATTGCATGTGATAAGCAGGGATCTCTATGCAATCAAACCCAGTCACTGCAGTCTGCAGCATCAATGCCAGGCAGCTTAACCATTACACCATCATTCAAAACATTACAACTAAAATTTAATTAATTATCAGCCAGAATTATCAAAATTAAAATAAAAGTATTATAATCACTCTGGCAGGGTATCGTCTGCGACTCGAACTCCAAGCTGTTGCTCAGTTTGATGCAACGGCCGTGGCCACTGTGGCTGGCTATCAGGCGCTTGTGCAGGTGCCCACACACCTACGCACGTTTAATTATTATTATTATTATTATTACTAATTAATTAATACAATTGTTATTTTATTAACGTGGTTATTATTGTCGTAATTATTGTCGTAATTATTTTAATATGAATATAGTACAGTGAATGTTGCTGATGGTTCTCTTTCTAAAAAGTTTTGTACTCTTATGGTAGGGTATGATTTTGCATTATTCGTGTTCATTAAATATTCAATACTTAATTTATTATTGTTTATTCGTTGGAGATTTCTTTTCATTCTCATGATTATGCATGTTTTCTGTATTTTGACACGAATTTTGATGTTACTGTGTTTTTTTGGCTGGTGTGTCGGAGTCGGATGAAAAATTGTCGACTCGAATTTCGACATCGACTCACGACTCAGACTTCGGCCCCTCAAAGAAATCCGACACCAAATAGGGGTAAAAATTCACCGACCCCAATTCCCGACTCCTGGTTTCAAATTCCAGAGCAACTTTTGCATCATAATTTCACCTTATTATCAATACTAAATAAAAAATACTTTAGAAATCACACAAAATCAGTAAATGTACTTGTTTTTCTTAGTAAAATTACTTAATTTATACGTTTTAAAACACGCTGAAAAAAATTGAACTTATACAAAAACACTTGAAACAGTTAATGGAATTGTTTTTCTCAGTAAAATTGCTTTATTATTATGTTTTAAAACATACTAAAAAATATAATGTGATTTTATTAACATAATTAGCATTTATTTTCAGTATTGAAGATGATTGCTCATCGCTACATATGTATATGCATCCTCTAAAGAACACAATCCTAAAAAAAATTTTTAGAAATTTTTTTTTAAATAAATAACAATTTTCGTCGACTCCTAAAAAATCTGACTCCGGCCCTTTAAACAATTCCGACTCCGACAAAAATCTCCAACTCTGACCGACTTCGACACTGGTTTTGGGTGACCGTACAAGCTCATTGAGCTTCTGTGTCTCCGTGCCTAGTACTAAAATAAATAAATAAATTAATTAATTAATTATCATCATCACCACCATCTGCAGCACCATCATCACGTGACTTACAAAAAAAGGTGAATCGGGATGAAGATTATTGGAGCCTAAGGACACACCCATCCAGCTATTCTCTATCTCTTTCATCAGAGAGTCAAGATAAACTGAATAAATTAATAATACGTTAGCCAATCATAGATTAGAGGAATGAATAAATTAATATTTAATTAGCCAATCATAATTAGAAGAATGAGTAAACTAATCAGTTCTGTGTAACCTTTTTCACGTTGATCCATGACCAATTCACACGAATGATGAATGAATGAATGAATGAATGAACGAATGAGTGAATGAATGAATGAATGACTGAATGAATTGACCAATCATAAATTAGAAGAATAAATAAATTAATATTCATTCAGACGAGAGATCAGTTCGGTTTAGAAATTAAGTTTAGAATGTTCAATCCATCTGACAGGGTGACGGAATTCGATTTACAGACTAAAAAAATTAAATAATTAATTAATAATGAACTCTTGCTAGTAAGATATTAGATTGAAAAACCTTCAGAAACTAACAAGTCAATCATCATCACCTCCCCCCCATCATCCATCATCCATCATCTTCATCACCATCATCATCATAACCGACCAACACCAGCATGACAGTTATAAGTCATTCTTTCTCTCTCTCTCTCTCTCTCTCTCTCTCTCTCTCACTCTTTCTCTCTCTCTTTCTCTCTATGATCTTTCATTTTTCCATTTTTTATTTTAAGAGAAAGATTGATGCTTCCTTAATTGGACAACAAAGAAAAAATCATCATCATCATCATCAGCATCATGAAGAGTCATCACCACCATCATCATCAGCAGCAGCATCATCATCATGAAGAGTTAAATTATGACTAATCATCATCATTGTCGTCGTCGTCATCGTCATCATCATAAACAACAACATTATTATCATCATTCATTCATCACTTCATTCATCCATTCATTCATCCCTTCATTCATCCATCCCTTCATTCATCCATCCATCCATTAAGTCACATACTCATTCGATCATTAGCTATGTTATTTATTAATTGTTCATTTTTTTTATTTCTCTGATCTTTCATTCATTCACTCACTCACTCACTCACTCACTCACTCACTCACTCACTCACTCACTCACTCACTCACTCACTCACTCACTCACTCACTCACTCATTCATTCATTCATTCATTCATTCATTCATTCATTCATTCATTCCTCTATCCATCTGAAACAGGAGCATTTAACATTTTATTATTAGCAGTAAAAAATCCATTACAGTACATAAAACAGATCAAAACGGTAAGGGCATGATGATGATGATGATGATGGTGGTGATGATGATGATGATAACCAAATGGTGATAATGATGATAACCAAATGGTGGCGACGATGATAATGATAACCAAATGGTAATATAATCATAATATAAAAAGAAGAAGAAAAGAGGAAGAAGATGAAGAAGAAGAAGAAAGAGAAGGAAAAGGAGAAGACGAAAAAGAACAAGAAGAATAATAATAATAATAATCATAATTATGGTGACAACCACAACAATAATAATAGCCAAACATTCTCTATTTAATTAAAACTAGAGTTGATAGATAGACGGAATTATGTTAATAACATCACCGAATCACTCATCATCTCACACATGAAATATGCAGCTCCCTCCTGATCTGGTTTCGCCACGCAACAACAACTTCAGCAGCTACAATCTCTCATCAAAAAATTAATTCGCTTCAACTACCTACCTGCATCATATCCTACCGTCACTCAGATATTTAACACACTCGATTCAAGGCTGTTCAAGAAAATAGAAAATAACAACAACCACGTCATCCATCCTCTACTACCACCCACCAATCAAAACTACAACACACAACCTTCGTCAGCGCAAACATAACTATCAAGTCGTCACCCAATCTACATACCAGGAAAAGACCTTCATCACAAGACACCTCAAACACATTAGCACTTAAGAAAACTTCATCATTACTGAACTAGTTTTTACTTATTGATCACCTCACTTTTACCGATCACCTCACTAACTCACTAAGTCATCATTTAGTCTATTAATAAGTCACCAAATATATTAATACTCATTAAACTTTTTCACACACAGGCCTAGCCTTTATCTATCGATCACCTGACTAACCCACTAAGTCATCATCTAGTCTATCAATTTGCCGTTACTTCATTTTATATTCCATCGTCAATTACTTTTCTTTTATTTGTCTTATTATTATTTTTTTTTTTATTCTAACATATTTTATTTTTCATGTTTTATCATTTCTCTTCCTCACTTTTTGTATTTATTTTCTCACTTATTTGTTTAATTTTGTTTCACTGCCTTGCATGTTGTTACAGTTTCTGCGTCTGTCGGATCCTGATTTTTAAAGAATAAAAAAAAAAAAACATAATTGCATACATAAACATTCCATTCGACCATCTACACATTCACTCATTCATTAGTTCGTTCATTAGCTAATTAGTTTATTAATTAATTTATTCATAGTATTAATTATTTGTTTATTGATTGATTAATAACTAACTAATTACTAACTTAATTAATTAATTTATTTATTTAATTATTCACGCAGTCATTCACGCAATCAATCATTCATTCATTCAATCAATCAATCATTCAATCATTCAAAAATAGTTGCAGGTTCCTTCATCAATTCGTTGCATATTCTTTTATTAAATAACACATTAGCTCATTCATCCACACATTCAATCATCCATCCATCCATCCACACATTCATTCATTCATACAATCATTCATACAATCATTCATACATTCATTCATACAAATATTCATTCTTCCATCAACGCCACATTCATTCAATCATTCAATCATTCATTCATTGAATCAATCAATCAATCAATCAATCAATCAATCAATCAATCAATCAATCAATCAATCAATCAATCAATCAATCAATCAATCAATCAATCAATCAATCAATCAATCAATCAATCAATCAATCAATCAATCAATCAATCAATCAATCAATCAATCAATCAATCAATCAATCAATCAATCAATCAATCAATCAATCAATCAATCAATCAATCAATCAATCAATCATTCATTCATTATTCATTCATCAACGCCCACATTCATTCATTCATTCATTCATTCATTCATTCATTCATTCATTCATTCATTCATTCATTCACATAGGTAAAGAACCACGATTCAAAAAAGCACTAATGCATAAAATTTAAATTTATTCATACAAGTATAAATCAGTGTGAAATTACAAACCAGTCAGTCAACTCAACGTTTATTCGTTCGTTCATTCGTTCATTCATTCATTCATTCGTTCGTTCGTTCGTTCATTCATTCATTCGTTCATTCATTCATTCATTCGTTCTTTCGTTCGTTCGTTCATTCATTCAGTAACGAATCCACACGTTTAATTATGCATCCATTTGCTCATCCTTTTATAAAGTAGCATAAACAACCGACCACTCACTCACTCACTCACTCACTCACTCACTCACTCACTCACTCACTCACTCACTCACTCACTCACTCAACCACTAACTCACTCAACCAGCTCAACCACCATGACATATAAATAAACAATCCTCCTTAATAGCATCTTCCACTTGCTGTAGTTGTTGGTTTTGTGTCCTCTCTCTCTCCCCCTCTCTCTTTCTCTATGTCCCTCCTTTATCTCTTTCAATCTCTCTTCTTAACCCGTTCTTTCACTTTCGTGCTTTCCTCTTTTTTTTCTCCCAAACAAACCTTCACAAACCATTGGCTTCTTTAATATTCTAATTGTTTCTTTATTTCCCTAAACATAACATTCTCTCAATCTCTCTCTCTCATCTCTCTCTTGCTCTCCCTCTTCTCTCTCTTTCTCTCTCTCTTTCTCTTTTGCTCACACCCCCCCCACACACACACACGCACACACACACAAAACAATCATATAAACTTAGACACAAACAAACAATCTGTTTCTTCTTTATTTTTCAACACATTTAACCATCAACCT
>NW_008705537.1:64779-79388 GCF_000326865.2 Helobdella robusta
AAGTTGTCCTTTTAATGGCCTATGTTGGCATGAGAGCCAGACATGCTTATAAACTTTACATAGCACGCATTTGTTAGATATTATTATCATTATTATTCATATTATTATTACTCATATTATTATTATTATTATTATTATTATTATTCATATTATTATCATTATTATTATAATTATTATCATTATTATTTTAGAGAAGGTCTATAAAAAGAGTTGTGATCTGGCGGAAAAACAATTATTTACATTCTAATTTTAAATTTACATTCTAATAATTACAAGTAGCGAATAATAATAATAATAATAATAAATAATAATAATTATAATAATAAATAATAATAATAATGATTTTATTTTGTATAGCGCTATGGCAAGCGACTGAGGCGCAAATACACGTGAGTCAATGCATCCCACACTTTTGCATGTGATAGGCGGAGATCTTTTTGCGTTCGAACCCGGACGCTGCATCAACGATGCCAGTCACCTTAACCATTACACCATGGCGCCGCTCAAGGTTTATAAAAAGAGTTGTGGTTTGGCGGGAGAATGATTTTTCTAAATTCTAATTTTATTTAGAGTATGGAATGTACATGTGTTGAGAAGGGATGAAAGGGTCGGGATTAGGCGAGCGTTGGAGTTCGAGGTTGAAGGAGTGGTAGGAAAGGGTCGTCCGCGATTGGGATGGAGAGAGCAGGTGGAGAATGTCAGGGTGAAAGCGGGGTTGCGTGATACTGAGGCGAGTGACAGATGTGGATGGCGTCGAGGAGTATTTCGGTTTCATCATAGGTAGCCAAACGGCAACCCCCGGTCTCGGGGAAAATGTCGTCTAAACGTGTGTTGTTGTTGTTGTTATAGAATGTACATGAAGTGAATTAGGCAAGACTGCTTTATTTGATGTATAACACAGGAGAGGACTTTTTTTGTTATTTTAAAGGTTAAAAATGGTAGAAGCCAAATAGTGGAGGAAGTCTAAAAAAATTTCACTTTATAACTACAACAGCAATAACAACAACAATAACCACAACAACAACAATAACCACAACAACAATAATAACAACAACAATAACAACAATATCAACAACAACATCAACGACATCAACGACAGTAACAACAACATCAACGATAATAGTAACAACAACATCAACAACAACGACAACAACATCAGCAACAATAATAACAACAATGAAAACAAATTAATAATAATAATAATAGCAATAACTCAACCCTTTGATGAAAACAATGAGGATAGAAAATAAGATGAAGAGAATAAAACACCTGACAACATTAATTATAATAATAGTAATAATAATAATAATAATAATAATAATAATAATAATAATAATAATAATAATAATAATGGCAATAATAATAATAACAAGTGAAGGCACACATCTACCTTATTCATCACTCTCACAATCACCTGTCAAGTGTCTTATTATTATTATTATTATTATCATTATCATTATCATTATAGTGATGGTGATGAATTATAGCAGCA
This sequence comes from Helobdella robusta, assembly GCF_000326865.2. Lineage (NCBI taxonomy): Eukaryota > Metazoa > Annelida > Clitellata > Rhynchobdellida > Glossiphoniidae > Helobdella > Helobdella robusta. The sequence continues at coordinate 66,272 of NW_008705537.1, forward strand.
GCAGCAGCAGCAGCAGTAGTAGTGGTAGTGGTAGTAGTAGTAGTAGTAGTAGTAGTAGTAGTAGTAGTAGTAGTAGTAGTATAGTAGTAGTAGTAGTAGTAGTAGTAGTAGTAGTAGTAGTAGTAGTAGTAGTAGTAGTAGTAGTAGTAGTAATCATACAGTGGCGAGAAAAGTATAAATAAATTGTAAAAATAGCCAGTAGGCGTATTAATAGAAACAGGATTGATAATAGCCTAAATAACAACATTTATTAGAGACAGTTGTATTGGTTATAATTATAATAATTATAATAACAACAACAATAATAATAATAATAATAACTAATATAATAATAATAATTACACAAATAAAAAACAACAGTAATAATTATTATAATTATTATATAACAATAATAAAAATTACACAAATAAAAAACAATGATACCAATAGGAAGAAAAACAAAAATGGCAAACAATGTTTTGTATGCTCACACACAATGCATGAATATAATTACAGTTGGAGCAATTTTCTACTGGGCCTTAATATTATTATTATTATTATTGTTGTTGTTGTTGTTGTTGTTACATGTGCACAACACAAATTGTATGCTGATTAGCAATGTAATTTTCCAATTTCTATTCATCATCATCATCAACAACATCATCATCATCATCATCATCATCATGACCGTCAACAACATTATCATCATCATCAACAACAACAACAACAGCAATATTTTAAAAACAAAATTAATGATAATAATAACAAAAACAATAATAATAAGAAGAATTATAAGCATTATTATGATTTTAGAGATAATATAATCTAATAAATAATATAACACAATAAAAACAATATAAACATAACAATAACAATAATTTGAGAGATAACATAACATAATAAATAAATATAATAAATAAATAAATTAATCAATTAAATAATTTGAGAAATAGATAAACATGAAAAATAAAGCCGAAAGGCTAACATCGGTAGATTTCGAGTTGATTGCAATTAGGATTGGTGTCAAATTCACATCTATAGAGAACTCCGGGTCTGTTGGCATTTAAGAACCTTACATCGTATTTATTGTGGAGTATGTTGCCCCTTGGAGCCCCAACCATCAGCCTATGTGTGGGAGGGGTAATAATAATTTGTATATATTTCAGTAATTTATTACCATTTATTATATTTAATACAAGATTTGAGATTGAACGGCTGTCTTAAGTTACAGGTGGCTGAGCCCACAAGAATTAATTTTCTTTTTTTTTTTTCTTAACGATCGCCTATTTATTCATACTTTTTTTTGTCTGATCGAATCAAATGATTCTGAGTTATTATTATATTAATCTATTTATACATTATCTCTTTCATTAAATTCTAGAGCAGAGAATACATCCCATTGTTTTAATTCTTTTATATTGGAAAAAGAAAAAAGCTTGCATATCACATACGCATCTTCATCCACTTCCATCCAAAAACATTCCAAAGGTAACAATGTCCAAAGACATTGTTACCTATATATTTTCTAATCTTATTTTCTATCTATTATCCTCAAACAAGTTTGGCTCAGCTGTATAAAAAAATCAGTGTCTGGGCCTGAAAGATGTAAATAGAATGAAGAAAACCCCCGAGGTTGACATGACATTCCATCTTTTTTTCTTTATTTTTCCTCTTTTTTCCTCAAAAAATTCCTCTTTTGCCATCTTTCCATGATCATGACCTTCCTTATAATTTTCCTTATAAATTATAATTTTTCTTCCTTAACAACTTGAAAGATGTCACTGAATGAGGATTCTACCCTTTGCACATGATAAATAAATCCATGTTTTTTGGTCTTTTGTCACAATACTGATACAAAGATACAATCAGATTTTTTATCAACTCCAAAATCTTTTAATTCCTGCAATGTTTGGTCTACCTAATCGTTTGATCTTTCTCTAAACTAAAAAGTCTAAAATCTAGATCCACATATTGAATATTGAATGTGGGTTGCCTCTAATTTTTTCAAATCTTCTTCCGCAGTGTCCAGACTTCAGAAGCATAAACATAAACATGAAGAGCTTTACTAAGTGGCCACAAATCTTTTTCTCAATTTTGCTGGAGATCCTGATCTTTTTCTACCAATGTTTTTATTGGAAAACGCACATTCACACGCCAACACACGTGGGTGATGATTAAATGGATGATAATTTATGAAAAAAAAAATAAATTAAAAAAAATTAAATTAAAAAAAATAAATTAAAAAAATATAAATAACCCACGCAGTTTTTTTTGATGTTGGATAAGTAATAATTGTCTTATTTTTAAACAAGTGGAAGGCAACTGAGTAACCGAAGTACGAACCAGATGGCCCGCGTTTTACTAACGGCGCTTTTATGTCAACATTAAATGTAAAAATTAATTGCAAATTTACAAAAAAACATATTAATAATATGCCGAATTTTGAATTTAAAATCGCCATTTTTAACGTAAATATTTCTCGCTTTTAGTTTTAGTCATCGATCAAATGATTAACAAAAATAATTTTGAAGCGGAAACTTATTTTAAATAAGACGATAAAAGCATTTATTTACAATTAATCAAAACAGATTATTCAAATTGTTTTCAAAGAAAATAATATTTTTTTATTTATAATTTTTTCAAAAATTACATTTTTAATAAGAATTAAAGGTTTAATATCGAGGATCTCAGATCTATAGATAATATAGAGAAAACATGCTTAGAGGCAAAGGAGAAATGGTTTAATAACAAGAGCGATATCATTGGAAGGATCAAAAACAGAAATACAAATGCAATTTTGAATGAGTTATATAACAGTGGCGATATTCCTGAAGATTTATTCAAGTCAATATTTCTTGCATTGCTTAAAAAACCTGATGCAACCGTATGCGAACTATATCGAACAATCAGCTTGACGAGTTTTACAAAACTTCACTTGAGAATTCTAATGATGAGAGCACGAAGTAAAGTTAGATCTAAAATTTGAAATGTCCAATGTGGTTTTGTCGAGGATTGTGGCACAAGAAACGCTATCTTTATTATCTTTATGCTAAGAATGATCAATGAACGAGCGATTGAAATGAAGAAAGACTTGATGTTTATATGTTTTGAAACAAATGGAGCTTATAGAAATATTGGAAAATTTGGACGTTGATGGAAAGTTACGAGAGTTATCAAAAACCTCTATTGGGAACAAAAAGCAGCGATGAAAGTTGATAACAAGATAACTTGTTTTGTCGAAATAAATAAATAAAGGTGTTAGGCGAGGCTGTGTATTCTCTCCAGATCTGTACAATCTCTATAGTGAGATCATCATGAGAAAGATAGATCTATCTGGAATATCTATTGGAGGCGTGAATATAAACAATGTAAAATATGCTGCTGATACAGCTCTTGAAGATTCAATAGAAAAACTACAAACAATTGTTTCCAAACAGGTTTTTGAAAGTGAAAAGAAAGGCTTGCAAATTAACATCAACAAAACAGAGTGCTTGGTTATAAGTAAAAGCAAAACCGCCTGATCTGCTCCATAACCATTAATGGTAAACAGATGAAACAAGTCAACAGCTTCAATTATCTTGGAAGTCTGATTACCTCAGGTTGTAAATGTGGTGTAGATAATAAACGAACAATAAGTAAATGGCGAAAGATGCATATTCTAAAATGGAAAAAAATTAGTCAAAAATGATGAAAAAATTCGTCTTGCTGAGGAAAGAATGAGAGAAGATATAAGATTGAAAGAATTAAAAATCCAAACAAAAAAGGAACAGGGAGCATATAAACATTTAACAGAAGAGAGAAAGTAAAGAAGCAACTGATGATTGTCGAAACATAAACATTTGGTCTCAGACGTTAAAAATTTTCACTGGCGCAAATCCAGAAAACTCAAGGGAATTACCTGCTTACTTGTGTGTTGAAAAATTCTTCCGTACCCATAGTATAGATCCATTATTTCATGAATGACTCTTAATATAAGTTTTGCTAGAATAATTAAAAAAAAAGCAAACAAATATGATGTGAACGGAAATAAAGTGGATGAGTATTATCTTATCAAAAACTAGTTAATGAAAAAACTACGATTCTCTCCCATAATACTACGGAATGAATTCCACTCGATACGACAAAACAGAATAAGAGATACACTGCTGTACTATCTCGTTTACTTTAAGAGTGGAGAGGTAAAAAACCTGGAAGAAGCAATAGAACTAATATGTGCCGATCGATTAAAGAAAATGATACCTAAGTCAACACTAGAATTTGTATTAGCAAAAAAACACAGGACTTGCTCCGAGGGGAGGAACTGGCAAGAACAATAAATCACTTCGAACTAAAGTATGGAAATAGCCAAAAATGTGAAACGATTTGAGGGCAGCAGAAGTACACACCAGCAGGCGGAAAGTTTTATATCAAAGAAAGACCGGCCAAAATAGGGCTACTGCAAAGTGTTACAACTGTGGGGAGAATGGTCACCTTGCTCGTTTTTGCAAAAGCCCAAATTCCCATCAATACAGAAACAAATAATGGAATGTCAAATAGTAAACGAATAACAGGATAATGACGATAATAACCAGGAAACAAAAATGGTAAACTTATTAACAGAAGAATCATGTACCTTGAACGGGGAGGATATACGCGAAGCTAAGACGAGGCCTGTTCATAATCCGTTCATATTATCATCAATGACAGTTTCTGGTTTAATGCCATGATAGATAGCGGAACAGAGGCCTATTGCAATGATCAAAACATAGTAAAGGCACTGAATTTGACAACTCTTGGAAGGTTGAAAGTAAGCGGAATTGGGAAAGCAGTCAGAGAAGCAGATTGTGCGTGCAATGCCATAATTACCCCAAATGTGTCAATTGATTTAGAACACTCTAACAAATATATACTACCCCACCCATCAACGGATGCGAAATTACAAAGCCACAGAGTGACATTCAAAAAGACAAAACATTCAATCAATCAATCAATTAATCAATCAATCAATTAATTTGTTTATGAAGCGCTATTTCCGCGATGTTCAACAGCGCTCCTCAATGAATCTTGCAAACAGATGGGTCTTGAGATCCGCTCTGAACTTCGTAAGTGATGGAGAAGTAGTCAGAGAAAGAGGTAGAGAGTTCCAGAGAAAAGGGGCAGAAAAAGCAAGTGCGGATTTAGCAAAAGAGTTTAAGCCTTTGGGAGATACATGATGTACAGGTAAAAGAGCAACACTATGAATTTGTTAAAGAGGACCAAGAGGAGGGAGAGGGAGGAGTCGTAGAGAGGATAAAACTCAATCACGAACAATTGAATTGCATTACATTGGAGAGGACGAAATTAAAAAAATAAATAAAAAAGGTCTTATATATAGAATAAAATGATACATCAGCAAGGTAAAATTTGGGGCGAACATCGAACTAATTTGTGGACCATTTTTAAAGATGTGTTTGTGTGTATATATATATATGACTATATGAATATATATATAATGTTGTTAATCGTCTATAAGTTACGAAGGTAATGTTCGCGACGGTTTTGGTGTATCTAACAGGCGAAACCAATATTGTCAAATTGGCTGAACAATTTGAACTAATATATTTTCGTTTAATAATATTACACGGAATAATTAAAAATTTTATTTTATTATATAAGCATCTGCGTCTTGTTAATTTTTGGAAACGATACGATTTCGGCTACGATGAAGCGTATCTAACAGGCGGACTCAATCATGTCAAATCGGCTGAACAGTTTGATCTAATAAATTTTCGTTTAATGAAAATACACGAAATTATTAAAAATTAAAATTAATTAATTTTGAAAACGATACATAACGATACGATAACAATACGATAACGATGTATTGAAGACTATATATTGATATAATAAAATTACTTGTACACATACTTGTGCACAAGTTGTATGATGATTTTTGAGTTTTTGAAAGATAGTATTTAAACCAAAACACCGCGCAATAACAATGACTCATGGCACATTTACAGTCTGCCCTTAGTTGTTTGTCCGCCAACTCCGCTTTACAAAATGTACTGTATTAAAACAGAAAAAGGTTAAAGGTCAATTACACTCTTACTTACTTATGCAAATTATTTATGCAAAACATCGTAAATGAACATCGTGCTAAACGACGCATTACACACGAAGCATGTGATACGCGGGGATCTTTTGTCACATTCGAACCCGGTTACTGCGAAACAGCACCAGGCGACCTTAACCCAGTCATTTCGCCCAGAAAACAGCCATTCAATTAAAAAATTAAACAAAAGTTTGTTTTGTTCATATTTTTTATTTGATACGAGACTTTTTGGAGAATGTCTCGTTTTAATAACAATACGATATTTTTAGAGTCTTTATTAAACCAAAGTCATTCAATTGGAAAAAATTAAATAAGTTTTAATATTTTATAATTCTTTATTTTTTTACAATGTGCACTTGTACCATTTTCAGACATTGAAATAATGGTACGAGACGAAAATTGTGTCTTTTATTTCGATATGGTAGACTTTCCTAAAAATGTCTTGTTTAAATAACGATAGGAGATCTCTGGTATTGTTATTAAAGGATACGAGATTTTTCGTATCGTTTTATAACGATACGAGATTTCTTTTACCGTTATTATTATTAAATCTCTGTCGATTGATAAGGAAAATAACGGTTCGAGACGCAGGTGCATAGTATAAGATTCTATATATTATTTTGTTGACACTATAATACAATTTAAAATTGTACAGTATTTTATCGAATATTTTAAAATTGTGTTATACTTTGATTTATAAATTAATTTTAATGAACTCGGTGAATTAAACAGGAACTGCAAAGAAGTATTGAACTTAATTATGGAAGTTTTTGGTCCTTGTTATTATCTCGCAAACAACCTAAGTGCACCACAGTTTTGAAGTTTCCTGTATCTGATGTGTTACAACGTCATTCCTGCTCTTGCTTGTAGTATAGTTTATAATTTGATTAACACAAAATGACAATACCAGAATAGAATACCGTGATTGTACTTTTTGGATTTTTTTAAATTTTAGATGTTTTTCAGATTATGTTTTTGAAACGGAATAAAATTTAAAAAAATACTTTTAAAATTATGCTGCATGTTTAAATTCTAATAGAACTTTCTAAAAAAATGTTAATGTTTTAATTTTCGTGTTTTTATTCGCGGCATTTTTACTTTTTTTAAACGAGTTATTTGCTACAAATTTGTGTACCAGATCCCAGTTTTTTTGTTGGCATCTCTGAAAAGAATTACATTTATACTAATATAAATTGTTTTAATTTCACACGTAGTGGTAGTTGATGACTCAACTTCATTCATTGTTTTTTGGCCCAAGGTGACATAAAAATTACATCACAAAACGGACCGGATTCGCGTACATCCAGATGTTTATGTTTCGGCAGTAGATACCGTCAGTGAAACAGGACGTTGCTCGTCAATAGTTTTATTTTTATGATCCTGCGTCATATTAGAATTAGTCGAATGGAGGCATTTATTATATTTTACCACGTATATATAGTTAAAATTTATACGCTTGTCAATCTGTACTATTCACAATTATAGTCATCACAAACTTTTTTCAATTTAAAATATTTAAATTTCATTTTTTGCTACAATTGCATTAGTATTCGTTAATTTTGAGCTAAAATAAAAACATATTTTTTTTGTAAATTGAAATGTTCACGCGTTAAAGAACTATAGTTCAATTACTGTGCAATGCATATTATTCATTAAACGGATCAACATTTTTATTAAATTACAGTCTAGTTTGGATGAACAGGGTTGGTTTGGCCACGCTTGCAGGAGCCTAAAGCAGAGAAATAACTTCACCAATCGAAAGCGGTAAATGCACTGTCGAAAATGTCAAAAACTAATGATAACATTAAATTTACAGATTGCATGACTTATTGCGGAGGAATAAATGCTTTTTAGGGTTAACTGAAAATGGTCCCAAAGGCAACGTTGAATCTTTACAAAACCTACAAAGCATAATAACATGCAACAAGTGATTGGTGATTGGTTAATAACAAAACAATCGTATCCTTAAGATACTGCAAGATAATATAACTGACATACAATGTTTGTTGCAGCAAGTAGATAACACTGATGTCGTCAATGAAGCACAACGGCAAGCCACTCAGACATCACATGATGAAAATGTTGCAATTGTTAAAAACAATTGGCCGGCAGGAGGTATTGATATTTCATTTATAATGTATTATAATTTGCATGTGCTACATCAATTTATTTGTAATAAACATTGCCTCAAATCTAATATTCCCTTTTTGCATGATGGTAATTTTTCGTCATCTATTTCTAATTCCCAAAGAGTACTAGAACGGAAAAGGAAAAGACGTTAATTGCATGATGTAAACCAACTGCACCATGCATCTTTTAAGTAGTACAGTTGAAGAAGAGGTGTACCAAGGCTACCGATAACGCAAATTTAGAAATGTATGGATGACGCGTTTAAACCAATATTTGGGGATGTGCACGAAACTGGAGAAAGTTTTGTTTTATATGTTATTTTAGAAGAGAAAATTATCTATTAGAATATTTAAATGTTTTTGAGATGCACACATAAATGGATTTTCGGCGATTTTTTAACTTTTTCGTTACCGAGAACGCAAATTTAGAAATGTATGGGTGACGCGTTCAATCAAATATTTGGAAATGTGCACAAAACGGGAGAAAGTTTTATTTTATATGGTATTTTAGGGGATAAAATTCTTTATTAGAATATTTAAATATTTTTGAGATGCACACATAAATGGATTTTCGGCGATTTTTTAACTTTTTTGTTACCGAGAACGCAAATTTGAAAATGTATGGTTAAGGCGTTCAATCAAATTTTTGAAAATGTGCACAAAACGGAAAAAAGTTTTGTTATATATGGTATTTTTGGAAATAAAATTGTCTATTAAAAGATGCAAATTTTTTTCAGATGCACACATAAATGGATTTTTGGCAATTTTTTAACTTTCTCGTTACCGATGACTCAAATTTGGAAATGTAGGGTTAACGCGTTCAATCGAATTTTTGAAAATGTGCACGAAACGGGAAAAAGTTTTGTTATATATGGTATTTTACAAAATAAAATTGTCTATTAGAAGATGCAAATATTTTTTAGATGCACACATAAATAAGTTTTTGGCGATTTTTTAACTTTCTTCTTATCGTTGGTATATTAATATATAGCGATTTTATGATGAAGTTTTTTATTGTTTTATGCAATTTTTAATCTAAATAAAATTAAAATGTTATAAATAACAAATAAAAAACAATAATAAATCTTTCTTCATTTCATTAAACCTTTAAATATTTATTATTTAATCGGTTTTTTCATAATCCGCCTTTTACATTTGCTTAATCGTCGCTGAGTTAAAATCGTCGCGAACATTACCTTCGTCTATAAGTTCGCCACCGTAGAATAATTTTCATTAAATTTTTAATCAATTTATTTTTAATTAATTTATTTTTAATCAATTTATTTTTAATTAATTTTATTATGTTTTATTCCAATTGCATTAGCTTCTGTCGGGTTTGAATTTTTTGCAAAGTCTCTGCTGTCCAACAAGCAGTTAAAAAAGTTCTGAACTCTCCAAACAGACAAACACATGTATTTATTTTTAACTTTTTGCAGTTTCAATTTTTAAAATTTAGATGGATTTAAATGAATTTTTTATTTGCTGTAATATAATTATAATATGATAATAAACTTTTGGAAAACTATCTATTCTAAACTAAATCTATTAATTTTTTTAAAATTACTAATAAAAATTTGTAATTTATTATCCTACAAAGTGCAACTACATTGCAATTAAGGTAGTTTTAATACAAATCATTCATTTTTTTTGTTTTATTGGTTAAACTTGGTTTAATTTAATTGGGTCATTTTATTATAATTCATATATCATACAATTCACCTATGCACTTATAACATACAATTCCCATATAGGCACCTCGACACCCAATATACAGTTTACATACATGTACTTCCAACATACAGTTCACATACATTTACCTCCAACATATAATTCACAAACATTCACCTCCAACATACAATTCACATACATTCACCTCCAACATACAGTTCACATACATTCACCTCCAACATACAATTCACATCCATTCCCCTCCAACATATGTTTCACATTCATTCACTTCCAACATACAGTTCACTTACATGCACCCCAACATACATTCACCTCTAACATACAATTCACATCCATTCCCCTCCAACATACATTTAATACTTGTTTATGTCATTATGATGTTTCCTTTAAATTTCAATGTATCTAGTATGGATCAGCAACAACAACAGCAGCAACTACAACAACAGCAACAACAACACAAACAACAGTTGAATGGAAATATGATGGAAGATGGTGCTTCACTAGTTGATTACAGTGCCTGCAATGGCACAGAGACAACAACAATAACACTGTCAACAACCGAAACAACAACAACAACAACTCAGACAACAGAGCAGACGTCTAGCCGGACAGAAATTCAAATGTCTGCAGACCAAAATAGAATTCCAGAGAAGGGTAACATCTCTCCGACTGAACTTTTACGAGGGGATGGAACACTACCACGTATGCAATCCCTCTTTCCTTCATCTTAAATAAATATAATTATCGATTAGTAATAATTATTTATTTTATAAATAAAATATAATTATCAATGAGTAATAATTATTTATTTATTAAATAAAATATAATCATAAATGAGTAGGTTATTTATTTAATAAATAAATAAAATAAATTTGTATATGCCAACTTTTCATTTGTTTAAAATAAAAAAAGTTAATTTTTTGTGTGTGTGCCTATCCCTACTGCCTACCCCCTACCCTCTACCCCTCTATCTCCTACCTCATCACAGCAATGCCCTGGTTCGGCATGGACATCGGCGGCACCCTCACGAAGTTGGTGTACTTTGAGCCCGCGGACGCAGAGGAAACCTACCACCAACAGAACATCGGACGGAGGAGGAGGACCAAGTCTGTGGCCAGTGAACATTGGGAAGTTCTGCAGAGGATTCATAGGTGGGGCGATCACACACACACACACACAGACACACACACACACATATATATATATATATATATATATATATATATATATATATATATATATATATATATATATATATATATATGTGTGTATGTGTGTGTGTATATATATATGTGTGTGTGTGAAAACGGAGAAAACGGCATCCGGGACAAGCACCTGGCCCTACCCGTGCAAAATTTCGGAGGTTGTTCCAGAATGTTCCACTTCATTTAATTCCCGACCGTCGAGATGAAGGCGTTCGTCCTCTTTAAGTGAGGGCGAACTCCCCTTCTTCGAGTTCACCCTCGTTTAAGCACTCACTCACTCACTTCAACAACTATTCATAATTACTATTTATTCAACATTCCTTGACCATTCAGTATTACTCAATTACTAATCTCCAAGCTGTAATTGGCCGATCATCAATTGACCAATCATGAACTGACCAGACATTAATTCACCAATCATGAACTGACCAGATATTAATTGACCAATCATGACCTGACCAGATATTAATTGACCAATCATAAACTGGCCAGACATTAGTTGGCCAATCATGAACTGACTAATCATAATTGACCAATCATAATTGACCAATCATAATTGACCACTCATCAATTGACCAATCACCAACTGACTAGTTACCAACTGACCAATCGCCAGGTACTTGGTAGGGAACGTAGCCTACGGTGAAAACGGCATCCGGGACAAGCACCTAGCCCTACCCGTGCAAAATTTCGGCGGATGTTCCGGAACGTTCCACTTCATTCGATTCCCGACCGTCGAGATGAAAGCGTTCGTCCAATTGGTTCGCGACAAAGACCTCAGAAGCCTGGCCACCAGCATCTGTGCCACTGGCGGTGGGGCCTACAAATTCGAGTCGGATTTCAGGGACCAAGTTAACCTGCAGCTGCACAAATACGACGAACTCGACTGCCTCATTCAGGGCGTGCACTTCATCTACAAGCAGAATCCAAGGCTGGAGTGCTACTATTACGCCAATGCTCTGGAGACTGACAACTGCGTGCTGAAGCATTACGACTTCAGTGACCCCTACCCATACTTGATCGTCAACGTGGGCTCAGGGGTCAGCATGCTCACCGTAAGGTCGCCCACCCAGTATAAGAGGGTCTGCGGGTCAAGGTTGTTGCTGTTGTTATTGTTGTTGTTAATGTTGTTGTTGTTGTTGCTGCTGCTGTTGTTGTTTTTCATTATTTTATTCTTCTAAACTAAATCATTCATTCATTTATTGATTGATTGATTGATTGATTAATTGATTCATTGATTCATTCATTCATTCACATTTAAACGCAATTGATCATTTACTTACTCATTCAGTAGTTCACTCATTCAGTCATTCACTCATTTATCCATTCATTCATTCATTCATCCATCCATCCATCCATTCATTCATTCATTCATTCACTCATTCGCAAACCAGTTTAGGTGGGGGTACTTTTCTTGGGCTGTGCTGTCTGCTGACTGGCTGCGAGACCTTCGAAGAGGCCATACAACTGGCTACCGAGGGTGATAATTCAGGTGAGTGGATGAATGAATGAATGATTGATTGATTGAATAAAAGAATAGATAAATTGATTGATAGATAGATGGTTGGTTGGATAGATGGATGGATGGATTGGATGGATGGATGGATAGATAGATAGATAAACAGACAGCAGACAGATAGATAGATAGATATAGATGGAAGGATGAATAAATAGATGGTATGATTTTATTTCAACATCAATCATTGAGATAATGCCGACTAAAGATAGATTCAGTTTATAACTTTGATTCATCAGGTGTAGATAAGTTTGTGAGAGATATCTATGGTGGGGATTATGAAAGGTTTGGTCTTCCGGGTGGAATTGTTGCTAGCAGGTTGGTCGGTTGGCTGACTGGTTGGCTGGTTGGTTGGTTGGTAGGTAGGTTGGTTGGTTGGTAGGTTGGTTGGTTGGTTGGTTTGTTGGTAGGTTGGTTGGTTGGCTGGCTGGTTGGTTGATTGGTTGGTTGGTTGGTTGGATGGTTGGCTGGTTGGTAGGTTGGTTGGTTGGCTGGCTGACTGGTTGGCTGGCTGGTTGGTTGGTTG
>NW_008705537.1:79438-107280 GCF_000326865.2 Helobdella robusta
AACAAACACAACAATAACAACACACTTTGCGGTTACACCACTTAACAACAACCCACACAACAACCACTTAGCAACAACCCACACAACAACAACAACATACTCAACAGCAACACAACAACAACAACACACTTTGCAACAACAACAACAACGCACGACCAGCTTCGGGAACATGAACTGCTCGTACAGACGGGGGCAGGTGGACAGGTGCGACCTCGCCAGGACCACCCTCGTCACCATCACCAACAACATCGGATCCATCGCTCGCATGTGTGCCGTCAATGAGGTCCCTCCCGTTGTGTGGTGGTGATGATGATAGTGGTGGTTGTAATGATGATGGTAGTGGTGATGATGGTGGTGGTGGTGATGATGGTGGTGGTGGTTGGCGGTGATGATGGTGATTGGAGGTGATGATGATGGTAGTTGGTGGTGATGGTGGTGATGATGGTGATTGGTGGTTGGTGGTGATGATGGTTGGTGGTAGTGGTGGTGATAATGGTGATTGGTGGTGATGATGATGATGGTATTTGGTGGCGGTGATGATGATGGGTATGTTTATGGCGTTGAGATGCAAGTTTATAGACATGCTGTTAGAAACTGCTGTGATGATTCTACTCATCATCATCATCAACTTAGCCATCATCGTCATCATCATCTTAGTCATCATCATCATCATCGTCAACTTAATGTCACTTCATTCATCACCACACTCATCGAACTGAACGCCACCACCACCACCGTGCAGAAGATAGAGAGGGTGGTGTTTGTGGGGAACTTTCTGAGGGTGAACACCATCTCCATGAAGCTGCTCTCCTACGCCATGGACTACTGGAGTGAGGGCACCATGAAGGCCCTCTTCCTCAAACATGAGGTGCCGCTGAAGGAGTGAATGATTGAATGGATGAATGAATGATTGAATGGATGAATGATTGAATGGATGAATGAATGATTGAATGGATGAATGATTGAATGGATGAATGAATGATTGAATGGATGAATGATTGAATGAATGGTTAACAATTTTTAACGTTATTAGCGTCATTATCATGTTTCATATCATTACCATATTGTCATCTCATTAACATATCATTACCATATTCTCATCTCATTAACATATCATTATTATATTATCATCTCATCATCATCTTCATCAGTATCATTATCTTTATCCCACAGGGATACTTTGGAGCGATGGGTTGCATCATGCAGCTGATAAAATCCGGATCATCTTCTTCCTCCATCACAACCATCATCACCATCACAACCACCACTACCATCATCATCATCACAAACACCATCATCACAATCACAACCACCATCATCACAACCACCATCACAACCACCATCATCACAACCACCATCACAACCACCATCATCACAACCATCATCACAACCACCATCATCACCTACACAACCAACATCGTTATCATCACCTTCATAACCATTATAATTATAATTATCAATATTATTATTATTATAATTATTATTACTTCACAACTCCTCCATCACACGAAAAAGACTTACACAAACATACACACACACAAACGAATATTGCGTTGTATATATTGTATGTGTATATATATATATATATATATATATATATATATGTGTATGTGTGTGTATAGTATATATATATATATATATATGTATGTATATGGTAATATAATATATATATGTATATATTGCATTTATATAATATAAACCGACCAATCAAATTTTACGTTTTTATGGTAATAATCATTATCGTTATCATCATCATTATCATCATAATTACCAACATCATCATCGTTATCATCACCATTATCATCATCATCACTCCACCACTCCAGTTTCATCATCATCACCACCACCACCGTCGAAGCCTCAGTGTATATTTCGTTATTATTATATATATTATTTTTATTAAATTGTTATTATTATTATCATTTGTTAACTTCGTCGTCATCGTCATGATTATCAATCCATCCATATCATTATCAACAAAATCATCATCATCAACAACATCATCATCATCATCATCAACAACAACATCATCATCAACAACATCATCATCAACAACATCATCATCATCATCAACAACATCATCATCAACATCATCATCATCATCATCAACAACATCATCAACAACATCATCATCAACAACAACAACAACATCATCACATACAAGATGTAATAATTGTTTTCTCGTCATCGTCATCATCATTATGATTCGTCATCATCATCATCATCACCGTCATCATCATCATCACCGTCATCATCATTATCAACACTGACTGTTTGTTTGGTTTATTTCTAACGTTTTTATAAATAATAATAATAATAAAATAATAATAATATAAATAATAAAAATGTGTTTTTATTAACTCTAGTTTATGATATTGTTGTTATAGAATTAAATATTATTATTATTATTATTATTATTATCATTTTTATCATCATCATCATTATTTACTGTTATTATTTGTTAATATCACAATCATTTCTGACGTTATTATTATTATTATTATTGATCAATTTTAATTTCATTTAGATGGGCGACTTTCCTACAAGCATTTGGTTGCTCTCTAGTTTACCCCTCTTTTTTTGAGAAAATAAAATAAATAAAATTATTGCTTTATTTTATTCTACATATTAATCATTATTATTTATTATTATTATTATTATTATTACGTATTATTCATTCCATTATGACAATAATAACAATAAAAACAATAATAATAACAATAACTTTAGCAAAGAATAATATTATAGACTGGAACAATAATAAAGTTAACAAATGATGTTAGTGCTTTTATTATTTCATTTATTTTTTATTATGAATATTGTTTTATTCTCTCTCTCTCTCTCTTTCTTTAGATATATATATAATATATATATAGAACATGGGTGTATATATATATATATATAGAATATAGGTGAGCTTAGTTGATCTGTCATCAAATACTTTATATATATATACATATATATATATATATATATATATATACATATATACACATACATATATATATATAACACGTAATCTAACATATATATATATAATATAATATACAGTAATTTATGAAATCTACTGAATTTCTAGCGTTGGGTAGTTTCTTTTACCAGCATATATATATATATATATATATATATATATATATAGTGGCATATATCGATTGATACGTAGATATATATATATATATATATAGATATATATATATATATATAAAATTTTATTATGTTTTTACATTATTTTCTTTATAAATAAAATATCAAGAAGAAAATTATCTTTGTTTTCGTATGTAAGTGTTTGTTTGTGTGTTTGTTGGTTTACAATCAATCAATCAATTAGCTTATAAAGCGCTATTTCGCTCCTCAATGAATTTCGCAAACCGATGAGTCTCTGAACTTCGTAAGTGATGGAGAAGTAGTCAGAGAAGTAGGTAGAGAGTTTCAGAGAAAAGGCCAGAAAAAGCAAATGCAGATTTAGCAAAAGAGTGTTTAACACGATTTAAGAAAAAGTGAGAGCAAGACGATCGTAAACCGGGCCGTTTAGATACCATTAATATATCTGATAAGTACTTAGGAAATAATTTAGATTGAGACTTATACATTAATGTGCAAATTATTTTATATTTTATAGGTAGCCAGTGAAAGAGAACAAGAAATTGGAGATATATGAGAAAAGAAAGGGTCACGAGCAACTACACAACCAGCAGAGTTGTGTAGTTGTAGTTGTGTAGCAGAGTTTTATACTCTATCCTTTACTTAAAGGATAGAGTATAGAATCAGGGAGACCATAGTAGAGCGAGTTGCAATAATCAATCCTAGATTAGACTAACGAAGTAACAAGAAGGAGAAGAGTAGGATCATCAAGAAAAGGCAAGAACAGTTTTTTTATTCTATGTAGATGAAAGTAAGAACTTCTAGCAACACTATTATTCTGAGAAGAAAGAGACATAGTGGAATCAAAGATAAAACCTAGACTACGAAACTTGTGAGAAACATCAAGAGTTTTAGAATCAGGTAATTAATTCAAATTTAGAAGGATTAAGTTTAAGGCACATAGAATCTGACCAAGCGATAATTGAAGAAAGACATAGAGATTGATTATGAAGAACACTATTGAGATTAGATGGAGGAAACGAAGTATAAATATAGGAGTCATAAGCATATAGTTGTCTAGAGAAAGAAAAGTTATTGATAATACGAGGTAGTTCAGATGTATAGAGTATAAATAGAAGAGGGCCAATGATAGAACGCTGAGGTACTCCGAAAGTAAGAGTAGAGGAGTTAGAAGTAGAATTATTGAGAACAACAGAAGAAAAACGATTACAGAGATAAGAAGAAAACCAAGATAGACAAGAATCAGTAATATTAAAAGGAAGATGTAGCAGCCTCAAGAGAATAGTATGGTCAACAGTATCAAAAGCAGAGTCAAGTGTAAGAAGAAAAGTAGGATTACTATCGTCACTAGAGAGTTTTATTCATTTTCATATTTCAAAGAAAATAAACAAACATTTAAATTTTATTTATCTATATACATTACAAACTTTTATTATTCATCAGCTTAAAATTCATGTATATTTGCATATAAAAAAGAAAATAATGTATGTACATATATATAAACGAATACACGAATATATATGTATGTATATATATATATATACATACACATGTATGTATGTGTTATATATGTATGGTATCTGTATATATATGTTATACATATAAATATGGTATATAGATTTTTATATTTAAGAATGTATATGATGTATGTTGATGAAAAAGGCCCAAAAATGGTCAAAAATAGTTTTTGACCGTCTCAATTTTATTATTATAAATATTTTTTATTCATTTTGATTGGAACATAATATGCTGATTGGATAGACGTAGAAAGGAATTAAATAGTAAAATAATAATCATAATAACCATAATAATAACCATAATCATAATAATAATGAATATAATAGCCATAATAATAATCTAAATCACAATAACAGCAATGATATAATAACAATAATAAGTCGAGAGTTTACAACACATGACGCAAATAGTGATAATAATATTAATATCAATAATTATTTGAACATATATATATATATATATATATATATATAATTATTTGTATATATACATACAGACATACAAATAATTATATATACAATAATTATTGATAATATATATATATATATAAGCATAGGAATGAAGATAGTTACGGTATATATATATATATATATATATATATATATATATATATACATACACAAAATACACATATATAATGGATGACCATTGTAAAGCTGAAAATTTCGCTTTTTAAAAAAATTTTATGTTAAATGTTTATTTATATATATATATATATATATATATATATATAATAAAATTTTGTAAAATACACTCTAAGTTATCAGGTTGTCAGCCACTTTCTTTTCAAGTTTTTCAACTTTCTCCTCAACTTCTTACGTAACACATCACAGATCCACATCGTCGTGTGAATGGTGGAGATCTCCAAGAACCACTGTCTGGGTGATGTTCAACTGAATTTGTTATATATATATATATATATATATTTTTTTTTTACAATATTCTATAAATTCTACCGAATGTTTGGCGTTAATATGTTTGTAGTTCGTTTTTTCGATTTTTCTCACTAAAGTTTTTTGGTGAACGTTTAGTTTATTAAAATTCAAAATAAACTTATTTTTCGAATTCATGCTGCAAATAAGACCATATTTCGATTCCGAATGAATCATCGTCAGTGCTCCTTGCTGTATATATAGGGAAATATTGACTTTGTCAAGATGAACTTTGACGTTGTAAAAATTAACTTTGGTGTTGTAAAATTGAACTTTGATGCGAATTAGGTGTCAGGTTTCTTTATTGGCTGGTCATCTTCTTTGGTCTCCTTTTCTTCATCGATATTCTTCTTTGTCACTATTTACGATGCTAGTTTTTATTACTTCTTTGTTTTCGTTGTTGGTTAAGCGCCGGGTTGGAATAACTTCCATAGAATATTGTAAAAATTATGGTCTATTACCAACATATATATATATATATATATATATATATATATATATATATATATTATATATATATATATAAACACATACATATAGTATTGTATGAATTCTACCAAATTGTGTTGGCAACAATTCGATAGAATTCATACAATGCTGTATAAAATATGGTCTCCTTCCAACACACACACACACACACACCACACGCACACACACACATAGAATTTAGTCAATAAAGATTTACTAAGACAAATTAAAGAATTCGAATATAAGTTGATAAACATAATAATTCGGTGGAATTTATCACACACACGCACACATACACACACACACAC
The DNA here is from genome assembly GCF_000326865.2 of Helobdella robusta. Classification (NCBI taxonomy): domain Eukaryota; kingdom Metazoa; phylum Annelida; class Clitellata; order Rhynchobdellida; family Glossiphoniidae; genus Helobdella; species Helobdella robusta. Next base: position 85,767 of record NW_008705537.1, read on the forward strand.
ATACATATATATATATATATATATATATGTATGTAACATATATATCTATCGGTAACAAGTTCGGTTGTTATCATTGATTTAAATTACGAACGAAAGAAGTTGATAAGAGAGTTGAAAAACTTGAGAAGAAACGTCTGATTACTTTTAACTATATAATATATATATATATATATATATAATATTTAATATTTGCTATAATTAAAAAAATTTGAAAAGAACTGAATTTAAAGAAAAAAAAATTTTAAAAAAATTTCAAAAAAATTAGTCCATAAACTAGAGCTAATAATACTTGCACCCTACATAGTGATGATGACGACGACGACGACGATGATGAATATATTGGTGATGAAGATGACGATGGCGATGATAATGATGAATGTAATTATGATGATAATGATGATAATGATGAGAAGGATGATGAAGATGAGGATGATGAATATGATGATGTAGATGATGGTGGTGAAGAAGAAGGTGATGATGTGGCTATAGATGTGGCTATAATGATGATGAGGAAGATGATGATGATGAATATGATGATGTAGATAATGGTGGTGAAGATTATGGTGAAGAAGATGACGATTATGCGGAGGATGGTGACGATGATGATGACGATGATGAGAAGGATGGTGAATATGATGATGGTGATGAAGATGATGAAGAAAAAGACGGCGAAGTAGATGACGATTATGATGATGATGATGGTGAAGAAGATTATGCAGATGATGGTAACGATGATGATAATGATGGTGAGAAGGATGATGAATATGACGGTAAAGAAGATGATGATGAAGAAGAAGATAACGATGCTGAAGAAGATGAAGACGATGATGTGATACGATGAACATGTTGCTTGCTACTAAAACCTTCAACTAGCAGTTCGAGAAAAAAATTGAAATTATTCATTAGGCGTTAAAAAACTTGAAAATATTATTACATATAATAATGATGAATAATATTCTATATATAATTATAAATAATTATAATTATTATCTATTCTCAATATTATTATTATTAATATTAGTTATAAACAAAGAATAAACTAAAAATAATATTACATATAATAATAATGAATAATATTCTATATATAATTATAAATAACTATAATTATCATCTCTTCTCAATATTATTATTATTAATATTAATAATAAACAAAGAATAAACTAAAAATATCATTAAATATAATAATAATAATAAATAATATTTTACATATAATTATAAATAATTATTATCTATTCTCATAATTATTATTATTATCAATATCAATTATAAATATTGGCAGTTATGGCAATATTGGTCTGACTGAATATTATCTAGAAGAGAATTAATTTATGATGGATAAGCAGTTAGAAAAAAATATTTATATACATGTACAGTACATACATACACACATAAGCTTACATACATCACACGCACACACATACACACAAACATACATACATGAATAAGCAGTTGGAAAAAAATATTTATATACATACATACGCACATACATACACACACACATACACGCACACACACACACACATACACACACACATACATATATACATACAAACAAACATACACACATACATCCATGTATATATATATATCCTCATGCATGTACATACATGCACATACATACACACACATACATGCATGCATGCATGTATGTGTGCATAGGAAACGCGGAGATAAAAATATAGAAATTTGATTTTAAATTAATAAAATATGACATCAAATAATTACTTAATAATAATAGTAATAATAAATTATGATATACAATAACAATTTGTGATATTTAAAGATTAATAATCATAATATAAATTATGATGATAATAATAATAGCAATAATGATAATAATAAATTAATATATTATTATTTTAATTAATACTACAGCAGTGGCTGTCATTGTTGTTGCTGTTGTTGTTCTTATCATAATTTTGCTACGTAATCTCTGTCATGTATGAATACTTTGTTGTTGTTGTTATGGCTGCTGTTGTTGTTAATGTTATGGTTGTTGTTGTTGTTGTTGTTGTTGATGTTATGGTTGTTGTTGTGATATTGCAGTTGCCGAGTAGCACCGTTTAGAAATGTTGTTGAACTGTCATTATTATTATTGTTGTTATTATTATTGTTGTTGTTGTTATTATTATTATTGTTGTTGTTGTTGTTGGTCGCATTACCGTTATTGCCATCAGTAAGAACACCAGACGAAGTTGTTGCAGGCGCTGTCGAAATTGCTGTTGCGGCTGATGTTGATGTCGTCGCCAACACTGTTGCTGTTGTTGTTGCCAACACTGTTGCTGATGTTGATGTCGTCGCCAACATCGTTGCTGCTGCTGTTGTTGTTGAGTCTTTTAATATTACGTCATCGTCGTTGCCACCAGGGTCAGCGTGTTTCCCAACTGCAGCCCCAGCAGCGACAGGAACGTCATTTGAGAGCACGCCATTTGCAGCCGACCTCAACTTATCCTCAACAACGGACGCCGCGCTTTCCTCCACAATCTTCAAGTTCTCCCTCCCACCATCCGGAGGTATGATAATGATACTTTGACCTCGTTTCAAATTCCTAGCTGACCTACTTTTGGAAAAAGTGCTGCTAACTTTCCTAACGTCCGCGTTCGCTGGGCTGTTATCGTTGGACAGCTTGTCCTTAGCCCTGGATGACGATGTCGACGATTTTCGTGATGACCCACTTTTGTTTGACCTCATTTTCGCCGTTACGTCATCGCCGTCGTCATCATTCTTCAACTTTCCGGCATTCGATATTGTTCTGCCTCTACCATCATCATCATCATCATCTCGTTCATCGTCGGCATCATCATCATCATCGTCGTCGTCTTCCGGTCTACCCTTATTTTCAACGGCCACACCGAACGGCAAGTTGGGCAACTCGTCCGACCAGTTGGCCGGTTCCGGCGGCAGGTCCAGTCCCAGTTTCTTCAGCTCCGCCATGTTGTTTTTCAAACTCAACAAGATGGCGTCGTCGGCTTCCGGTCCAGAATTGAAGACCGGATTAGTGTCGAGGTGTTGGAAGAAGTTTAGCAGGTCGTCACAGGACATGCGGGTCAGGTCCTCTGCAGATGTGTGTGCGCATTAATGAGCTTAAGTACATAACAAGCATACATACGTTCGTACATGCATGCGTACATTGTACATGTACATGCATATAACATGGGGCAGAACCTGGCAATGATTATAGCTAATCAACGAAGAGTCTTACACGCATACACTGCGCATACGCTGATATCGTATACACACACATACATACAAACAAATAAACAAACAAACATATACACATACATACTTTGAAACATTTTTATAATGGTATAGCCCATGGCCACCAACAATCGTTCACCCTCTTTCATGTAAACATCCCACAACCTCAAGGTCAAACTGAAGGGCACCTGGTGGTGGTGATGATAATAGTTCGATGCTGATGATGATGCTTTTCTGGTTATAGCGATCTCAAGAATAGCATTAATGATGTTTATGACTACATTGACTATGATGACGACCGCAAATGTGGCAACAAACAACGGTGATGATGATGGTAATGATAATGATAACGATGGTAATGATGATGATGATGACGAATAACAACAACAACAATAATAACATTAATAATAATTGTGAATAGAGTTTTTAAGGCTGAACGTGACAAGGGTAACACTACCACCATTAAATAATAATAATAATAATAATAATAATAATAATAATAATAGGCTGTGCATGTCAAACATAAAAATAATAATGATAATAATAATAACAGTCATGATCAATCTATCAATCAATCTTCGTTTTGCGTCCAGAGACCCGGTTTCCCGAGGTAGGACGTTGTTTTCTTTGCCATCAACTTTTTGCGCCAAATTAGACGATCAGTTGTATCCATTTCATTTAAATTTAGAGCTTTCATGTCTTGCTCGATTGTTTGCGACCAGGACTTCTTTGGACGGCCTTTGGGACGTGTGCCAGGTACTTCAACATCTGCAAGAGAAGTTATGGCACTGTTTCCACTTCGTTTGACATGACCAAACCACCGCAGACGGTGTTGCCGGCATTCGTCCTTTATATCATCTAAACCAGCACGACGCAGGATTTCGGTAGATTTGATGTGGTCCTTTAGACTAATTCGTTGCATCCATCGGAGCATTTTCATGTCGGTTCGTTGAAGTTGTTGTTCCAGTTTGGTTGTCATTGGCCATGTTTCTGCACCATATAACAACACCGGACGTATCACAGATTTATACAGTCTTGATCGTAGTGGTAGTGGGATGTCACGCCGCATCAATATAGAGGCAAGGAGATGCCATTTATTCCAGGCTGCACGCATGCGTGCTCGAACGGCAGCTTCAGCTGTTCCAGTACAATCCAGAACATCCCCTAGATATTGAAACGATGTGACTTTCTCTATTTTAATGGCTTCAAAAACAGTGCTATTTCGAATTTGTTGTTGTTGATTGATGGCAACCAGGACAAACAAAATTGGACACTTTAGATAAAGTACCAATTATTTTTGAACAACGTTTGTGACACCACTGGTTACACTGCTGACACTTGATTGAATTGTTACCTACACCAGCTTTACAAACTGAACAGGGCCATCGTCTAGTAGCTGTGGATTGGATGGGTTCACCAGTGTTCATTGCTTTGGTTTTGCTGATGTTGACTTTGAATCCATGATCGGCGAGTCTGGTGTTCCAATCTTCATACATCTGTGCTGCATTCTGCTCAGACGTGGCTGTTAAAACGATATCATCAGCATATACTAGATTCCAAATGTCACCAGTGCGTATCGGTTTTGTGATTTCTTCCATCACAGTTATAAATAACAGTGGACTGAGAATCGAGCCTTGGTGAACTCCAACGCCGATGTCAAATGCATCTGTGTTTCCAACCGTTGTGCTGACAAAAGTCTTAGTATTCGTATACATTTCCATCACAAGTCGAACAAGATATTCTGGAATGAATTGTCGACGTAGACTCCATCTGATTGCTTCACGGGGAACTCGATCAAATGCTTTTTCAAGGTCTACAAAAATGTGTGATAGTTGTTGATGCTTTGCGAGGTACTTCTCTTGCAGTTGCCGAAGGATGTGAATTGCATCAATTGTTGATTTCCCCGCTGGGAAACCAAATTGATAATTTCCGATTGTGATGCACGACTTTAATCTTCTCTCAATGATTTTTTCGAAAATTTTCAGGGAGTGTTCTAACAGACGTATACCCCGATATGATGAACAGTTCAATGGATCACCTTTGCCTTTGTATAGAGGAACTGTCATGCTATAGTTCCATTCAGTCGGCATTGAGCAATTTCTCCAGATTTCACGGCAAAGTTGTAGTAACGTTTGGATACCTGCAGTACCAGATGCTTTGATAATGTCATTTGTGAGTCCCGAGGACCCTGCTGCCTTTCCATCCTTCATAGCTTTCAGAGCTTCTGTAAGCTCCTCTAAAGTGATGTCTGGAATCGGACCTTCGATGGGTGGAGCGTCAAAGTTAACATTGATGGGATTTGTTTCGTTTAACAGACGGTTGAAGCATTCTCTCCACTGTAGCTTGATCTCATCTTGTTCAAGAACCATCTCATTTTTGTCGTTTTTGATACATGAGGCACCAACTATGTCTTTTTTCGTACGCTTTGCTTGTTTTGCTATACGATACAGAGATTTCATTTATTCACCTTTGCTTTTAGTGAGCCACTCTCTGCACTGATCTGTCCGAGCCAGTGCAACTTGACGTTTTGCATAGTTGTTCTTCTCACGGAAAATTTTATGGTCATCTACAGACTTTGATTTTTGCCATTGCTTGTATGCAACTTTCTTTTCAGCTATTGCATTTTGTACACTGTCATTCCACCGCCAAGTGTCACGTTCATGCTGACGTTTTGTACCAGTTTTCCAACAAACTGTAGTTGCAGCGTTCGTTAAAACGGTTTTGTATGTACTCCAATCTGTACTGGCTTGCGATTGGTGGTCTAACTGTGTGGCGACAATCTGTTGAAATTTTTCTCGATGAATATTGCTTTTCAGCTTCCACGTTTTGATTCTCCGAGGCATTTGTTTAGACTTATGTTTTGACAGTTCGACAACCAAGTCTGCCACAAGGAGTCTATGTTGGGCGACACATGATTCGCCTGGTATAACTTTGACGTTTTTAAACAGCCTTCGGTGTGGTTGCTTGACAGCAAAGAAATCAATTTGCGTGGCTGATGGCCCACTTTTGTATGTTATGAGATGTTCCAACCTCTTTCTAAAATATGTGTTCAGTAAACAAAACCCGTGACTTTCAGCAAACTCAAGGATGCGGTTGCCATCTTCATTCCGTTTTCCATAGCCAAAACCGCCATGTACGTTGTCAAAACCATAATGTGACAAGGGTAACACTACTATCGTTAAATAATAATAATAATAATAGGCTGTGCATGTCAAACATAAAAATAATAATGATAATAATAATAACAGTCATGATAATAATAATAATAATAATAATAATAATAACAGTGATGATAATAATAGTCCTAATAATAATTATGAGAACATCCTTTTATTTTCTAACTCCAAATACCGAATATCAATAATGAAATAATTACAAAATTCTATTAATCTAAAATGCTCGTCACTGCAAGTGAGAACATTTTAAAGGGACTGGTTTAATTGCTCAATTGGGGTTCAATCATTCTTATTATTTTGGCGTTATCAATCAAATTTTATGATAAAAATAGAGTTGCAATAAAGTTAATAATAATAATAATTATTATTATTAATATTATTATTATAATACAAACAATTAATAACAATAATGCAATAAGAAATAATATATATATAACTACCCTACCCTAAATACAACAATAAGAAATATGTATATACAACCACCCTACCCTATCTAGGAAGCACTGCAGGTACCATTTTATGGTGTACAACGTTGCTGATATGGAATGTTTCAACTGGAAAGAATAATAATAATATTAATAATAATAGCAATAATATTAATTATAATAACTATAAAAATTATTATATGATGATAATTACTATACATATACATATATAAATATATATATATATATAATAACGATGACGATGAAAATGGTTACAAAGGATAATAAAAATCATCATCATAAGAATAAAAATAGCAGTGAGTGCAGTCGTACTAACAAAAACAACAACAACAATAATAATAATAAATAACATAATAGCAGGAATAACAATAGTTATAATCAGGCCCTGGAAGAGAAGGTTAAGTTGGAGGGGGTAGGAGGGTCATTTGGAACGGCCCTCCGAATTTAAGGGGTCGCCAAATTTAAGGGATCTCTAAAAAAGACCTTATGTAAAATGCTGCTTTCTAGAGGAAAACTCCAGAGCTTAGAAAGTAATGAAGTGAGAATTTTTTAAGAATAAAAACTGGAATAATGTCAAATGGAGATGTTCTGTTGGGCAAAGAGTTGACAAGCTTTAGAACTTTTTCTGAGGTGGCGACTGAAAAAGAAGAAAAAAGTGAGAAAGAAAGAGGTCCATGGCTTGGAGAAGGATTGCTAGAAGAAGCAAATGTTGTAGCAATTGACGGTTAGGTTAGTTCTTTTAAGGTCTTTTTTTCATCATTATTATTATACAATGTTCTTGCTGGCATGAGTGATCACGAGGCCCAACAAACAGCATGCGCAAGGTAATAAATAATATTATTAGAAAGGGAACGAGATTTTTTTTGTAACAAAATAAGAAAGGGTTAGGGTTAGGGTTACTAAGTTACTAATACTAAGTTATTGACCAGGGTAAAATTTTAAGTATATATCGAGCCTGGCGACCCAACGAGATGACAAAATGAAAATACAGAATGTGTAGAAGAGACGAAAAATAAACTATTTCTCGATTGACCGAATTTATATAGCTATAAGTAGCTTGTACAATTCAACTGCCTCACTAGCGAAAAATAAACTTTGGCCAACAAGTAAAAATAAATAGAATTTAGAATTCCAGAAAGACCACAAATCAATCGGCTAATCTTCTCACATGCTTCTAGCACACTCAACACTAAAATATATATATTTAATTAAAAATGAAATCTATTTTAGTTAATTAATCTATTTATTTAAAAAAGAAAATCTATTTATCCAATTTAGAAAGAAATCTTGTTATTTATAGCAGTAATTTTTTGTAATAATTTAGGGACAGGGGAGTTACAAGACACTGGTTATAACAACCATACTGCTATGACTACAATAACACTTTTAATAATAAACATTAATCAAATTAATCAAAAATACTCTTGCTTCTACTACTGCTTCTACTACTACTACTACTACAACTACTACTACAACTACTACTACTACTAATACTACTACTACTACTACTAGTGCTGCTGCTGCTACTACCACTACTACTGCTGCTTCAAGTACAGGTGCACTTACAAAGTGTTTGTGCACTCTTGGCAGACATTTTTCTAGTATCTTGTCATGATGCTGCTGAAACCGAAACAACTTGGGGAATCCCGGAATGAAAAACCCTGAATAATTTTTCAATGATAATAATAACAATAACAAAAATAATAATAATAAATTATTAATAGCAATATCATTGACAAAAAATTAGTTATATAATATAATAATATTCTATTTATACAAAAAATCCAAATATGGAAAAAATTATTCTAACATTATTCATATCATTGCTATTATATTGCATAAATATTATTATTACCATCACTATTTATATCATTATTATTATTATTATTTATTATTATTATTTATTATTATTATTTATATTATTATTATTATCATTACCATGCATGGCGTGTGTTCTATTGCTAAAGAGTGCCGACAAGGACCAAAAAGCATCCTAAAAATAAAAAATAATAAAAATAATAATAACAATAATAATATTGGGAACCTCCTTTTATTCTCCCACAAAAACATACATTGAAAATTCTAACAAAAGAGTTAAAACAATTCAATAAGGTGATAGGGTAACGATAGTAGTGGCAGTAGGCGGGTGCAGAGCGGTACAACATATTTAAATTAGCATTATCGGTTGTCTCTGTCACAATAAACTCAGTACGATGACCTTATAACAGAGTTTATCAATTCATCATTAAAAGAAATTGGCCATTGAACTTTAGATAAAAACAGACTGAAATTGTTATAAAAACCAACAGGAGATATCTCAAACGTATTAATAATAATTGAGCAATGTTTATAATTGTTATATAAATAGCAGCGTAAACTGTCAGAATATTTATTTCTTTTATATTGTCTTAAGGACTCCAGGTTGGTTTCATGGCACACAGTTAGTTCAAGAATTTCAATTTGATCATCAAGAAGTATGGCTATATCGGGTGGCAGTGTGTTGAACAGCTGTGAAATTGGGTAGACGTCATTCGACTCAAAGTCCGCAAATATGAAGCAATTTGCAGGAACGTATACATTCTGACAGTTTACGCTGCTATTTATATAACAATCATAAACATTGCTCAATTATTTCTTAAGTACTTATCAGATATATTAATTGAGCCTAAACGCCCCGGTTCACGATCGTCTTCTTGTTCTCACTTATTTAGTATATTTATCTTGCTAGCGGTGCTGTGGAGCCGCAGTTGGAAACTACATGTTTGTTTGTCTGACGGGAGCTGCAAAGAGGGCATAGAGGACTTGGTATTTTGCCCCACATAAATAGATTAGCATTTGTTGGCAGTTGTTGAACCAGGTATTTTATTACAAACTTGTATAGGACTCCAGCATTATTTTTCGTCGACTTTGACCAGGCTTCAATTAAATCAACAAGTTTCTGAGCGCCTTCTGTGCTGTGCGCTATGATTGCCTAACCGTCGGCAAACTAGAGCCCTGGTCTCGAAATTAAATCTGAAGTTGGATTCCAGAGATAGCCATATTGTTTATATTCTTGACTATCTAGAATTTTCATGAGAGAGTTGAAAGCGATATTGAAAAGCAGCGGTGAACTTGAATCGCCTTGGAGGACACCCACACCCTTCCGGACCGGTATTGCTTGTGTGAGTTCACCGTTGATTGACATTGAATAAATTGATGTTATTAAACCATTGATGTTTTAGAATAGAATCGATGAGATGATGGCTCATCTCGCCAAACGCATTTCTCAAATCCAACAATGCGACAACAATGGTTCGTTGATGGCGTTTGGCATTTTTCATCAGGTGAGATAGCATTTGTGTAGGATTAGGGTTAGTCCATCAATTGTAGGGTAAAACCATTTTAGAATACTTTTGCTGATGAAATTATTTTTGTCGAGAAAGTTATACAATCGTGATTTTATGAACGCCAAAAAAATTTTGTAGAGTATTGGTTGTAGGGTAATCGGGCGAAAATTTAAAGAATTATTAGCATCGCCTTTTTGTAGATTAGGATGGTAAGCCCCCTGCGCCAGCACTGAGATATTGTAGTTGAGCGCCAACATATTACCAACAATTTGAGCAAATATGTTCTTAATATTGGGCATCTTTTAAAGGTTAGTTATGATATTTGGTCCGGCGGACATGCAGATGCTTTTGATTTGCTTTCACGAACAATTGCTGTAATCTCGCCGTATGTTGGCGGTTCCAAATTGCCAAAGAAATGCCTAGAATGTTGTTGACTTACCCCATTCAAATAAGTTTGCATCAGTGGGAAGCTGTTGTATTAAATATTTTCTAGTAAACTTATAGAGCACCCTCGGTAATCCTTCGACGTTTGTGATGGGAAAATGTACTCACGAAATGTTACAATAATAACAATAATAATAATAATAACAATAATAATAATAACAATAATATTCATAATAATAATATCAGTTTTACAGCAATCTCATCACCATCACACAAATATCATCATCATCACACCAATATAATCATCATCCCACCAACACCATCACCACCACAATTTCACCATCACCACAACGATGCCATCACCATCCTCCTTCTGCCCATCCATCACCTCCTCGTTCATGTACATGAGTAAAACGGCTGCAATCTGACTCATGCCCTGGCAGTAGCCAACTTCAACGTTGTATGCCGAGTAGGCAGATAGCACCCAGAACAGGTCCTGCTGCCTGTTTAGGAAAAGTTAAATTGGGTCAGGTCATGTAGCATGGCAAGCAATAGGGAAACTGGGTCATGTCATCATAATCGGGTCGAGTCATGTCGTGTCAAATCATAACAGAGTAGGCAGACAGCACCCAGAACAGGTCATGTAGCTGGCAAGCAATAGGGAAACTGGGCCAAGTCATGTCGCGTCATCATGATCGGATCGAGTCACGTCACGTCACAGATAGCACCCAGAACAGATCCTGATGTTTTTAGGGAAAATTAAATTGGGTCAGGTCATGTAGCATGGCAAACAATAGGGAAACTGGGTCAGGTCATGTCATGATAATCGGGTCGAGTCACGTCACGTCAAGTCACAACAGAGAGCTGTGTGGGAAGTAAGTCGAGTGAGATAAGTTGCGTCAAATGGCAGAGGTGGAAATTAGGCGAGGTCGAGTTTACTACTGGCGAGGTCGAGTTTACTACTGCAACAAAATGAAATCAAATGGGAAGTTGTATAGAGATACAAATTAGGTCAAGCCAAATGGTGACGACAGTATAATATAGAAATTAGGTCAGATCATGTTTATTCAACGGTATTGCGTCAGTAAAATATTGATGAATATATGAATCGGGTTACATTTGGCAAATGCATAATTTACAACCACAATAATATGCAAATGACAAACATTAACAAACAAGTCGACCTATTTAATAATTCATAACATATGGGTCAAGTTAAGGTCAGCTAGTTCATTTCTGTAACATCGCTGGACAGCTGACACCATTACAACTATCATTACTACTATAGTACAAAGAATATAAACATTTCAAAATCCAATTAAATAGGTCAGATAAGGTCAAAACTCAGAGGTCAAAACTTCATGATCCAGATAGATAAAATTTGAATTAACTAGGTCAACTAACTTGACGTCATATCTCCTGTAGAACATCACGTGATTTCGGTAGGTTCTGTTGATATCTAGGTCGATCTGTCTGGCGTCGTATCCGTGCCTCGGAGCCAAAAGTTTTAGCCTGTCATAGACGCCTGCCTGCTCCTGTTTCATCCTGGGAATTTCCAGGAGCAAGTTCCAGACGCGGCCCCGCAAGGAATCCGGAATTCCTTTGTACAATCTCTCTGTCAACTGTTCGATGTTGATCGGTTGGTTGGTTGGTTGATAGGTGGGTGGTTTGTTGGTTGGTCGGTTGGGTGGTTGGTTGGTTGGTTAATAGATGGGTGATTTGATGGTTGGTTGATAGGTGGGTGGTTTGTTGGTTGGTTGGTCGGTTGGGTGGTTGGTTGATAGATGGGTGATTTGATGGTTGGTTGGTTGATTGCTAGGTTGGGTGGTTGGTTGGTTGGTAGGTGGGTGATTTGTTGGTTGGTTGGTCGGTTGGTTGGTTGATAGATGGGTGGTTTGTTGGTTGGTTGGTTGATTGCTAGGTTGGGTGTTTGGTTGGTTGGTTGGTTAATAGGTGGGTGGTTTGTTGGTTGGTTGATTGGTTGGTTGGTGGTTGGTTGGGTAATTGGTTGGGTGGTTGGTTGGTTAGTTGGTTGGTTGGTGGTTCGTTGGTTGGTTGGGTTGTTGGTTGGGTGGTCGGTTGCGCCTCTCAACTTTTGCTGCCTCGACAGTGACCGGGTTCGAACGCGAACAGATTTCCGCCAATCAGACAAACTCTGCGAGTGTGTGTCTGTTGTTGTTGCTGGTTGGACTTCTTCGAGTGATGATGAGTGATACGAACGACACACGTGTGTGTGTGTGCATGAGAAAATGAATGAATGAATGAATGAATGAATGAATGCATGCCAATTAAAACAAAGTAGTGATGAAAGCTGAGCTGACAAATGATTCAAATATTATTAGCAATAAAAAATAAAAATATTAAAAAAGAATCTATTATAATTATAATTGCAAGTGTTGGTGTGATAATTATGAACATTATTTTATTTTAATTGTTGTTGTTGTTATTATTATTATCACCATTATACTATCACCACCACCATCATCATCACCATCACCATCGTCATTACCACCACTATCACGTGACCTTCTCCCCCGGCAGTGACTCCTCCCACTTGGTGATCATCTTCCGCCATTTTTGCGTCCTCTTCATCTCAGTCTGCTTGTGCTGGGTTGGTGGCAGATGGGTTTGATGGATGGATGAATGGATGAGTGGATGAATGGATGGATTGGTGGAAGGTAAGAAGAATGGATGAATGATTGTCTGTCTCAGTATGCTTGTACTGGGTTGGTGGCGGATGGGTTGGATGGATGGATGAATGGATGGGTGGATGAATGGATGGATTGGTGGATGGTAAGAAGAATGGATGAATGGTTGAGCTAATGAATGAGTGAAATAATTGATGAATGAATGAACAGGTATGGTGATTAGGTGGATAGGTAGGTATGGTGGGTTGAATGGATTGGTGGATGGTAGAATGGACTGAAGATTGGTTAAGCTAATGAATGAGTGAAATAATAGATGGATGAATAAACAGATAAATGAAGGAATGCATGTATGGTACAAACAGGTATGTTGATAGATGGAGAAAGATGATTGAACTGAAGAATCTATAAAAATTAAATGAATGAATGAGTGAGTAACATGAATGAAACAGTGAATGAATGATGGAGTGTCTGAATTGGGAAAGAAGCAAAAAAAATGAATGAAAGAAAGAATGCAGCAAACAATGAATAAATGAATCAAACAAATAATTGAATGAATGAACGAATGAATAAATGAATGGATTGAATGAATGAATGAATGAACGAATAAATAAATGAATGAATGAATGAATAAATGAATGAATGAATGAATAAATGAATGGATTGAATGAATGAATGATTGAGTGAATGAATGAATGAATTGAACGAGAGAATGAAGAAATGAAACAACATTCACCTACCTTGACCTCCTTCATCGACAGCGCTTTTGGTAAGGCAGTTTTGCTGATGGAGGAAGGAAAAATTGGAGATCATCATCATGATTGCCCATTTGATAATAATAATAATAATTATAATAATAACAATTATAATAATAACTATAATAATAATAACAATAACAACAACAACAATAAGAATAATAAATACTATTTCGATTCGCTTAAGAGAACACAGAACTAACTGGATGAAGCCGTATCGATCCGTCGTCTTGTATATCTCGTATTCAGGGTCGTCCCATGGCTCCAATGTTACTCTGTCACGCCCCTACATATATATATATATATATATATATATATATAGGATTATTTGTGTAGTTAAATAGGGCCCTTTTTTAAAACCTGAGATTTTCAACCACCAAAGTATATTTCATAACCCAGTCAACTAGCTAAAATGGTAAATGAGAAATTGTACATAATGAATGGTAAGTGTACAATGAATGATATAATTGAGGATGGGATGGAAATAATTTGGCTACAGCCTTTTCTTAATGGTGTTAATAGTGCTGCTACGACTGCCACTACCACAGCCACTACAACTGCTGCTGCCACTACCACTACTGCTATTTATAATAATACTAATACAACTAACTTAACTGATCAGTAAATATAATACTGCTGCTGCTACTACTACTACTTTACTACTACTTTACTACTACTACTTCAATGTTGCAACTACTACTACTACTAGTGCTACTACTACCACTACTACTAATAATAATAATAATAACAATAATATTAATAATGATAATAAATAATAATACTTACAACGGTGTACTTATGAAATATTTCTTTCCTTTCTTGCTTGGCCACTTTCCTCAACTCGTCCTCTTTTTTGGTTGTCGGCTTCGACAGCGTAGGAACTAATTTAGACTTGGCTGCTGTTTTTTTCATTGATATTCAAAGTATTATTCAAAATATTCTTCTAAAGGATTCAAATTTATAATTTGAAATTTTGTTTTTGATTAGCAGCAGTTGGGGAAAATAAATGATCATTTCATTTTACTAATCACAAACTTTACTTAGTACTAAACATGAGTCTTATGTAATAAATAAGTTCAAACTTTATAAGAAGAAACTTATTTTACAATGTTAAAAGTACATTAATTCTGCAATTAGTATTAAATAATAATAATAATAAATTAACAAATATTAATATATTTAGCAAATCTAACTAAATAAAATAGCAATTACATTACATTACTTAGTAATGATTACTACAACTAGTAGTCACTTTGTTAGTTTAAAGGAAAAAATAAAAATGTTACAAAAAGGTAAATAACTAATTTAACTTAATTTACTAATAAATTAAAGTAGATTTTTAAATTAAAATAACACTAATATAATATTATTATGTCATATTTTATGTAAAAAACCAGCACTGACATTTCACTGATTTCACCAAATGTCAAAATGAAACTTACACATCATGAAAGATCTGAATTCATCCTCTACTACTTTCCCAATGCTTTTGGCCCGTGGTCTCGAACGAAACTTCACTCACGTCACGTCCTAAAATTAGTCGAAGCTCACAGATGATCACAACAGTACAGTTCAGTAGATCGGATGGTCATTAATTTGAGCGAATCCTCAAATAAAATCAAAAAACTTTAAAATTTAAACTTATTTTTTAATGCGTTTGAAAGATTTAAAATTTTTAATTAAAAAAATATTTTCTTTCATTATTCAATTTAAAAACCTTTAAAAGTTAAAAATAAAAACTGTCGCTCAACTTAGATTAATATTAAAGTTGTAGATTTGAAAAACCAGGTGCCCTAAAAATGGTTTCACGTGGTTCCACATTGGAGTTTTTCAAAAAAAAAAGATTTCCTGTTCAACAATCAACATGAATGTTGGTTTTAATGTAAATTTCCTTCTTCACGTCCAATTACAAACGTTAAAATATTTTCCGTTTTTGAATATACTTTTATTGGTGAAACATTCCAAGGAAGCTCGAATTGCTCTGAGAACGAAGTACGAACCAATAAATAAGATATACAGAGTTATTTTCAAATTTTAAAACAAATATTTTATAAAATGCACCTTAATTATTATACCTTCTTGTCTCTCCGATTTATAGGAAATTATTATTTTTGAAATTATCTTATAACCACATTTAATTAAAATATCAAGTTTTAACTTATTTAATTATTCATTCTAACCATCGATTAAGCCTTACCTAGAACAGAACATTATTTGAAAAAAGTTTGAAAGAAATAAATAATATTAATAAAACAAAAAAGTTTATCAAATAAAAATTGAAGAACTGAAAATGAAATAATGCAACTAGTTGACAAAATCCAAAGTATTTAGTTATACGGTGCAGAACCATTCTTAAGGACAGCAATATTAAAATTCAGCACGTAGCGGCATAAACCAAGTTGTTCAGATCACTTGTCATAATTTTTTTGTGCTTGAGCAAAAGTACAAACTGAGGTGTTTTTTTTCTTCTTTCGGTAGAGTTTCAATATTTAGAATTTTTGTTTTTTTAAATTACCGTTTTTTGTTATTGAAGAGAATAAAAAGTGTAATTCAATTTTTCGATAACGTCTAATAAAAACAATCAACATATTTCATATTTTTTAAAAACTTTAACCGTTAATTGTTCAAAAACTATTTTTTAAATCGTAAAATTGAAGCATTGTTGGCTTAAAATTAAAATGAGCATAGGAATATTTTCATCTATTTATCAATAAAATATTTCTTCAATACCTAGTAGTTAAAATATCTATCAGAAGAAGCGTAAAATATTGCATAAATAAACAGTCTTCTAACTTTCATCATTTTTTAAAATTATTTTAAGTTTGTAACTGCGTAACTTGCGTCCTATATTTGTATATCACTAATTTTACAAAATGTCTCTCACCGGTCACTTACGAAGTATCTTATCAATAAATTTTGTAGTATTTGAGTATCACTAACAATTCAAAATATATAAACACAAGATATTAGGTTAAGTGGTTTGGTTTGCATAATCAAATTAATCAATTAATTGGATCCGTCATTCTTCCAAATGTCTTTTACCAGTCACTCACAAATTACTGTACCAATAAATTTAGTAGCTAGCCGGTGAGCAAAACTTTTAATTTGAAAGTTGATAGAAAAAAGGTTAAGCTAACGAAAAATTATGATATTGATCGGGAAGTAGAACAGAAAAACCTTGGATTCATAAAAATTTTCTTTTTGAGACAATATATTTCATTAATCATTCAAATCAGAATAATTGGCTGTAGGATGGCTTAAATTTGTTTAAAAAAAATTGACCACCATTTTTATTTATAATCACACAATTATGCATATCAACATTTACTGTTAAAAACCAGTGGTCCTGGGCCGAATTTGCCCTAATTTTAATGGTGTGAAGAGCTGAAATAGTTTTCAGTCCAAAATTTTACAAATTTATATAGAAATTTCGCTCAATTGTGTTTTAACCATGGCGAAATTTTCAATTCAGCCCCTTCTGCTTACGCACTTGAATATTTATATAATAATATTAATAATAATAACATATATTATATTATTCAATTTATTGCAGGATTACAAAATGCAATGAGTGGATTAATACATACATACTATACATATAGGCTACATGTACGGAGGAAAGTCCTTGTTCTTATACCATTTGTAGTTAGGATTGAATGCAGATTGTGGTGTTTTTTAGTAAATGTTATATCATTCATTCATTCATTACTTATGACAAAATTTAGAATATATATATATATATATATATATATATATATATATATATATATACAGTATTAGAAATTAGCTTGCAAGAAAGATATTCAATTTTAGCAGACAGAGTGAAAAGTGTTTATTCAAAAGCAAGTATTCCTACAATAGAAGTGAATAGCACAATCATTAGGATTAGAAGACTTATGGATAAAGTACATACACTTGAAAAATATTCAGATGCAAAAAGAACATCAGACACGTTCACTGAGAAGTTGAATTCTTTTAAGCAGTTATTTGACATTTGTACCTGCAAATGCTTTGATTCGGGAATTAGAGATAGGAACTTATGCACGTGCCCACTGCCAAATAAAATTCCATTGATAGAGTGGGATTTCTGGGTTGACCAGAAAACTGTTAGAAATATGATAATTGGTGGAGTAGACAAAGAAACGACAGCAACACTGGAAGAGAGACAAAAACGCAAATTGAACTTGATGCATTAGATCAGGCTGTGGTTCGTCCTGTTCTCTAAAATAACTGCTACTTTGCGCATGCTGAAAACATTCTCTTAGCTGCAGTTAGTGATAGTGATATGGAAATTCGTCGTTTTTCAGTAGAACAAATAATAAGAGCAAGAGAGAAGCAGAAGCAAGAGAGTAACATACCGGTTCGCGTCTTTGATAAGAAGGATATAACATTAAATCTGGCTGCTGAAAACATTCTCTTAGCTGCAGTTAGTGATAGTGATATGGAAATTCGTCGTTTTTCAGTAGAACAAATAATAAGAGCAAGAGAGAAGCAGAAGCAAGAGAGTAACATACCGGTTCGCGTCTTTGATAAGAAGGATATAACATTAAATCTGGCTGCGACATCGTTCATTAACATGATTGACTGGGACCAGAGTAATGTTACGTCTCCTCCGATGCTATCACACCTTTCAAATGATCAACTTACTTACACACATCCAATACTACTGCCCGATGTTCCATGTCATTCACAGGCAGTAGAGAGAACAATTAAAGACGTTAGCGCTGCCAGTTGTAAAGTTTATGGGAGAAAGTCCCGTCATGGCATGGTGTTGCAGAGTAAGAAATTCAGATTAGAGATACCAAAAATAGACAGCAAGAAAGATTTTATTAACAGTTAGGTTAAACAACTTTGTATTGTTGCTGTTTAACATTGATTCGTTACAGTTTACATTCTTTTTAATTTGTAATACATTGCAATACATTACACTAACATTGGGTATTTATGTAGTCTTTCTAGTCAGAGTTGGGACCTGTAGACACTGTCCATAAAATAAAAAGTGAGGTTTTTTCAAACGAGTACATCAAAAAGCAACTTTTTAGACATGTACAGGATCTCCAACTTAATATTTTGTACATTTTGACTCACCTTAATATATATATATTGTATATATAACAAATAATATTATTTATATATATATATATATATATATGTATATATATATATATGTATGTATATATATATATATATATAATTGAGATCAATTGAACTAAAACAATAATTACAATTTTAATAAGAAAATTTATTATTATAATGAATGAGATTATTGTGAGATTATTGTTAATAAAAAAATATTATTATTGTTATTATAAAAATTATTATTATTGTTTTTGTTAACATAATAATATTATTATTAATATCAAAAATATTACCGAAAATGCTATGATTTCTAAGATACTTTGCGGCTCGATTATTTGGATGAGAGTTATTTTAAATCGTTAAATGAATTTAAAAAAAATAAATTTGAATGCGTTTCGAGTAGACTTAATGCCACAGTCGTAAGATTTCAATCAGACTTAGAACAGTTAAAATGTTGAAATTTTGAACTTAACCCAATTTTTGCTAGTATAGCTAAAATTAGGATGGTGACATAATTTTTGATTATTACTCCAATTTTTGGTCCATTTGATACTTAAAAATGGTGTTTCTACTCTAAAAACGATATAGAAAGTCGGTGTATCTGAAGGTTATGGTAGAAAGCTGTTGGAGTTATGAGTCATACTCTGTATTGAATCTTTTTGGAAGTAATTGTGATTCAGTGAAAAAGGTCAAAGCTTGATGAAAAAAGGGCGAGGTTTTTTTGAACAACTGTATAGAACTTGGTCTTCTTCCTAATTTTACCAAACTAACCTCGACCAGCCGATCAAGCTTAACTACCGAGCAAGAACGTGAGCAACGCCTACTACATCTTAATCGGGAGTTAGATAATAAACGACATATTGTGAACGATATTACAACTAATTTAAACAATTTGAATCAAAATTTTAACAACCTTCAAATAACCAATGATAATAAAATACCTATTGAAACATGGTTACAACAAACAGCAACTTCACAACGACACCGCGTCAAACTTCGTACCAACAATAAACTTATAAACCTTTTAAAAGCAAGCAACAAAGATAATAACCGTTTCATCAACCTTAGTACCCATAATCTAACTCAACAACAAATAGATTTTCTAAACTTGGGCCTAAATTGCCACTACATCAACAAACCGCGAAATATTGACAAACAGATAGAGGTAGAAAAACTAATGGAAAATATTTTACAGTTACAACAAAAACACAAAATAATTGTCAACCCATCAATTGCTATACATCTTCAATCCGAATCGAAAAAACAACGTGGTGTGTTTAACAGCAAAATTTTAACAAACAGCATGAAAGTAGCTGCTAAAGAGATTAGAAATAATAAAGACATAATAGTTCGTCGTGCTGATAAATCCTCAATGTACGTCATTTTAAATAAAACAGACTATCTTGATAAATTAAGTAGTATTGTCAATGATGTTTCAAAATTCCAAGCGATGGATTCTGACCCCACCCCTAAATTAAAAACCGATCTTAATAATATTATTCGAAAAATAAATAAGTACCTACCTGATGATGAAAAACTATCAATACTTATAGGAGAATACAAACCTGGTTATTTGTATGGAAACGTCAAAACACACAAACCTAACAATCCTCTAAGACCCATAATCAGTCAGATACCTACCGTCACTTATCCAATCGCCAAATTTTTAAACAAAATTCTTACTCCGTACATACCTGATGGCTACAACGTCAAATCATCAAAAGAATTCATCCAAATTTTAAACAACAACAATTCATCTGACTACATTGCCTCTCTTGATGTTGAATCGTTATTCACCAATGTGCCAGTCAAAGAAACTATTGACATTATCATCAAAACTGTTTATTCCTCACATATGACTGCATTAAAAATTCCTAAAAATCTATTGAAAAATATGTTAAAAATATGTACAATGCAGGCACCATTCTTCAGTCCTACGGGCCAATTGTATCAACAGATCGATGGAATAGCCATGGGATCGCCACTGGGTGTCCTATTTGCCAATTTTTATGTAGGATATTTAGAAAGCGAAACTTTCAAAAAACATCCGGAACTTAAACCACATATCTATATACGTTACGTAGACGACATTTTTATCTCATATAGCAATCCAGACTATGTTCAACAACTCTTAATGATCTTCAACCAGTCAAAAATTAATTTCACAATAGAACACGAAGCCAATAGATCTCTACCATTCCTTGATGTTCTTGTTAAACATGACAACCATAATTTTACAACTTCTGTTTACATAAAAAATACCAATAAAGGCATCTGCTTAAATGGAATAAGTGAGTGCACTGAAGGTTATAAAATCAGCACAATTAGATCATTCATCAATCGCGCATTTACACACTCGACAACAGTTGAACATGCTCAATCGGAAATCAAACGTGTCACTAAATTACTTGTTAACAATAACTACGACCTAAATCAGATTGAAAAAGTCATTATTCAGGTTAACAATAAATTCAATAACAATAACAACAACAATAACAACAATGA
>NW_008705537.1:107464-131082 GCF_000326865.2 Helobdella robusta
AAAGACAACAACTACAACAACAATAATAATAATGGTAATGATGATGATAATAATAACAATAATAATAATAATAATAATAATAATAATAATGATAATGATAATAACAATAATAATAATAATAATGATAATGATAATAATAAAAAAAATAATAATTAATAATATTAATAATAATAATAATAATAGAAACGATATTCTAATTAATTTCGCGCTTCAAATTTGTGACATTGTTGGTTGCCATCTTGACAACGGCCACGTAGCATGAACAATCGTATAATTTCAAATATTTTGTTTACTAATTTCAATGAACCTTTGCGTTTTTATTTCGTTACTTTTATTTTATTTTAATATATTAAAAAATACAACTAATTAACTATTAATAGAATTTATTTAAAATATATATTGCACTGATGATGACTTTACGTCGAAATAGATCTATATGCATAACTTTAATAATAATATAAAAAATAAACGATTATAAAAATGGGATCTTGCTTGATTAATTTTAACAATTAAAATCATAAACGATTATAAAATGGATTTCAACATTTTGAATAGACTTAATTGTGAAGAACTAGTTCAAAATATTAGAAAATCAACCATAAAACTTGTTAATGCTGAATCGTCGGTGGATTTTTTGAACAACTGTATAGAACTTGGTCTTCTTCCTAATATATATATATATAAATAATATTATTTGTTATATATACAATTATTTTTCCGATACAAAATAGAAGCAAATCGTTCCAGCAAAGAAGTAAAAAAGACTGAAGAACTACTCAGTTTCAAGTTAAAATTTCCGCATTTCAATCCTCTAAAAAATATCATTTAAAGGGAATGACACAATAACAATAGTTTTGATCGCTACAATTACACAAGAGCTGTTCAACACACTGTTTAATATTCATATTATAAATATAAATGAAATATATATATATATATATATATATATATATATATATTGGGTTTAGACTATCATAATTACAATTATTTATAAAGATCACTGCGTTTTCAGCAATATTCAACTTGTAGTTGAGTTTCTCAATTTTTCTAACGAGACTTTTATCATCTTGATGAAGTTTATTAAAGTTATTTTGAGTTTATGTTATCATAAATACAATTATTTATCAAGATCACTGGGTTTTCGGCATTATTCAACTTGTAGTTGAGTTTCAATTTTGGGTTTAGACTATCATAAATACAATTATTTATAAAGATTACTGCGTTTTCGGCACTAATCTTAATAAACTTCATCAAGATGATAAAAGTCTCGTTAGAAAAATTGAGAAACTCAACTACAGTTATCCTAACTGCACTTAAAACTGCCTTATCATCATCCTTACGGCCTGCATGTTCTGCCAAACACCCTGGACAAAGAGGCCCATGGTGTCCTTCCCGAACATGTCGACGTTAACGTAGTATCGCATCCAGCCAGCCGAAGAATATTTCGCAGAGTAGGAGTTGTAGGAATGTTCATTGTCAAAAGTGTTGAATGGCTGGTTGTTCTGAATGTAGAAATTCGACGTGTCGGAACGACTCAATATATCGAATCCGGAATCTCCGAAATATCCGGTTAGTCGGAGTGTGTACCTAATTGTATTATATTGAAAATGCGGCAACGGTGCGTACTTCTTTGAAAAATACAATTACACAACACTAACGAATGAATTCCATAATCAGGAATATTTAAAATAAGTTTACTGGTTAGCTTCGTCCTCCAGGTAGAATGTCTTCCATTCATCACACAGCCAGGAAGAACCAACGAAGTATTCAATCCTCAGGCTGTACGGTCTGCCCGCCTGCTTAGCTGCGTACGTTAACTGGTGGATCTGAGCGGCGAAATATCAACTATAATCATCGGTAACAATGGTTCATGTATTAGAAAAAAAACCTAATTTGTATCAATGAATGTGTAAGGATTGTGACAGCAACAAAGATCTTACCGTTAGATATTACCATAACTGAAAATTATTCAATATATTCCATCTAAAACCAAGCACTTTGCTTTGTATAAACTACATTATTTACACACACAAACACATACACAAACATATATACAAACACACACGCACATACACACACACACGCACGCGCGCACGCACACACACTAACATTTTCAAGTCCAATCCAATAATTGTAGCGAAAGCTTCCAAATCCGGCTTTGTATGAAGCCCAATTCTGATAGAAATCGTACAGTCTATTTTCACGCAGCATGATAACCAGCCAGTCGTAGATGAAGTAGCTTAAGTAGGGACCGACCTGGTTCGGTATGACCACGTTTGATGTACGGTTGGTTCCGGTGACATCTGGCCGAAGCCCGAAGGTGGTGTTTTATGGTTTTGAGGAGATGTTCCCAAATGCTCTGTTTCTATTTTTTTATAAAACTGAAATTTTTTTGTCATTATTATCCTCTAAATCAGCATCAATTTCATCATTATCTGAATCAACTTCGTCATTTCAACATCTTTCTACCTTTATTATCATTATTATCACCTCTTCCATTATCACCATCACCATTATAACCACAATAACATTATCACCATCATGGTAATCACCACCCCCATCATCATCATCATCATCAAAAAATACTGCTTGGGTCAGAGCAAATGGCCAACAGTCTGCTATAATTCAGACACAGAGTTACTGTGCAGGGGTTAGGAGTCTGCAACGCGCTGGAGCTGGAGCAGTTGTAGAACATCATTCCGCCAAACGTGAATGGAAATATGCAGCTTTTCACGCTTATTACCGCGAGGTTTTTTTCTGCAACACATTTAAAATAAATGATAACTATGAAATCGCGTGTAAAAATCGGCCAACTAAGATGGTTGTGCCATTAGGGTACCCATTCTTATTTTGCAGTAACCGGATTTAAACGCCATGTGATATCAAACTGATTATATCTTCCTTAAATGTCAGACTGTGCGATACGTTTGATTCATATTACGCTCGTTGAAGAATGCACTTGTGTAATGAGTAATGGTTATAAAAAAATTAAACATATAAATAATGATTTCAATTGAGAAAATAATCATCGAAGTCAAAAAATTGTTTCAAAATTCAGAACAAAACGAATTGATTAAAATGAAAAAATAACCGAAAATGTTGAAAGGTACAAAAGCATCAAAATTTTTAATTATTGGCAAAATTTAACCAAAGTGTTGGAATCGGGTTAAAAACCATGGGTGGGCAAACTATGGCTCGCGGGCCGCCGCAAAGCTATTTTATGCGGCCCGCCCTGCCTTGTTTGCCAAGAAAGGGTCGTCAGCCAGACATTATGACCAAAAAAGGAGCTAAAAATCTTAAAAAATTCTTTTCCGGGTCGAATAAATTTGCTATTCAAGTACATATGCGGCTCTTCAAAGGTAAAATAGTTCTCAATGCGGCCCTCAAAGCAAAAAGTTTGCCCACCCCTGGGTTAAACGAAAGCTATTATTAATGATAGAAACATCGGTTGAAAAAGATTTGACAAAACTGTTCACATTTTTTATCATAAAATAAAATTGATTCATAGAATTATCGAATTTTTTAAAATAGATTATTTTTCATCATGCCCGGCGGCACACATTTCTTCAACGATGAATAATCATCCCTCTATTTTTTCGTCAAAATGTTGGTTTGCAAATAGAAAAGAAAAAAATTGACAATAAATTAATTTAATGAAATTTTAAATTTAAAACAACCCTTTATAGTGTACTGACCTTATAAAGAGTGCATTTATCGATGAGGGCTGTGTCGAAACATTGGTATTCACTTGAATACAACTCGCAAGTATTCGAACCGTTTGTAGTCGCTTTCGCTTTAAAATTAAAGTAAGCACATGAAGACCGTTTGTAGCTGGGACTTGATTCGATATTCGTAAAATTAAACTGGGTACATTGCTTGCCGCAGTCGATTAAGTTCCGAACTTTCGGGGTCAAAATTGTTCGCAGGTTTGTAGCGAAATTGTCGGTACAACAAACCGGCTTATGTGAACTCGTTACGGCTGCCCTGTGACGAGTAGTGATAAAAATGATTAAAAACACGATTAAAAATGATAAAAGATATTATAATTGAGATTGATTAAATATAATTAATTAATTAACTAGTTAATTATTTAAATTAATTAACTGGTTAATTATTTAAATTAATTAACTGGTCAATTATTTAAATTAATGTATGAACTCTACCAAATTGTTGTTGGCATTAATCATATTAAAGTCTGTCTTTTCAATTTTAATTTTTTTTTCTTACTAGAATTTTCTGGAGAATTCTTTCTAGTAAGGAAAATTGAAAAGACAAACTTTAAATTGATTAACGCCAACAATTCGATAGAATTCATTCCATACTGATATAAATATATATATATATATATATATATATATATATATACTCACACATGTATATATACACAATTACACATATAAGTATATAAATAAATATTTTATATATAATAAAAATACACGTATGAGGCAATGAAAAAACAATAAATAAAAAAACTATTGTTTCTCTGTCTCAGCGAACAATTGTAAGTTTATGGGAGACTCTGACAGAAGAGCATTTTCTGACAATTTCTAAAATATAGTAAGCATTAAACCTAATTACAAAATAGAAATATTGTGAAATGTGACATCCCATGTCTCAATAAGCTGCCCTATGTCCACAAATATATATATATATATATATATATATATATATAATATACATATTCATATTATATATATATACACACAGATATATATATACATATATCTAATGAATGTATGTGCATATATGCATACACAGAAATAAACTGGCAAACACACATGCAGTTTTATGCAAACGCACACACACACACACACACACACATCATACGTACTACACACACACACACATCATACGTACTACACACACACACACACACACACACACACACACACACACACACACACACACACACACACACACGTACCTACTACATACATACAAACAAACAAACACACAAACACGTGACACAGATTCATCCATGATTAAAAAAAAATAGAAAAAAAATACTTTTTAGTCTATGTCCAAATGTCCAAATTTGGCAGTGAAATTTAATATATGGAAGACCGATTTCATGATGAATGGCAAGCTAAGAACAATGTTGTACAGCGTTAATTAAAAGTAGGCACGATAACTATAGATGCCACGCATGGCCGAGTGATAATAAAAGAAAGTAATGATTGAAAAGAATTCCTTTGAACATGGATGCGAAAACAACTTTTTTCACAGACGACACAAAGGCATTTGTCGATGGAAACTAACTTTCAGGATTTTTTTTTCTATTTTTAACTTTTTTTTCTAAATTTTCAAGTAGTTTCTTAAACGATCAGGAAATATGCCCTTAGTAAGTCTCTATTTTCTACCCCTAGAGTCTTAGACTTATATCTCTTGCCCTTAACACATTTAGTAACTGCTCTAATTTCTCTGCCAAAGAAGAATGTGATAAAAGATACATTTCCTTTTGAATTTCGCTGTCAAAGAAGAGTGTGATTACAGATACATTTCATTTTGAAATCGCACAGAAAAATTGTATAGTAGGGGGGACATGAAACCTGGATCCACCATCCGGATTCTGATATCGCCGATCTCAAATTTTTGAATCACCCCCGCCCCATTCACAGTATATCTAGGTGTTTAAGACTTCAAGTAGCAGTTAGTGTTTCATCATTTTTTTTCTGGTTATATATTTAAAAATAGTTATGTGATTTAAAATGAATGAATGAATGAAAATCAAAAAAATTCTAGATCGGAGTTAATTTTTTGAGACTTTAACCTCATTTGATGACATTGTTGAAAATGAGTTGACCAAGGGATTTTTTGATCTGCCTTGGGTTGCATCAAAGATTTTAGCCTTGCCATAGTATATTTGACGCTTGAGGCAACTTGATTTAAAGTGACCGATTTCAAAAATGGATGAAATTTTCATCTCATTTAAAACATAATTAGATGAATACTTACCTAAAGATGTATTTCGTACTATTTTTTTGGGCAATGAAAATTTTTACCAGAAAGGTTTCAACAGTATTGCTCTAGACTAGGTTACAATAATATGAATGTGGAAATATTAGGGCGTAATAAAGGAGATGAGAGGCATAGGATTTTAATTAATAGTTCAACGACGTGTTCTTTGAAATGTATTCTCGCCTCTCAGATTTATTACGTGCTTCTAACTAGAGACCGACCGAAATTCGGTTTCGGTTTCGGCGCCGAAACTGCCAATTTTTCTAGTTTCGGCCGTTTTTCGGTTTCGGCCGAATGTTATATTTCAGTTTCGGCCGTTTTTCGGTTTCGGCCGAATGTTATATTTCAGTTTCGGCCGTTTTTCGGTTTCGGCCGAAACTAAATCATATTTGCCGAAAAAAACCGAAAATATTTTTTTTTCAAAAATATTTGAGTAAATTACATGAAAGTGATAAATGTCTTCTAAGGAAAACTGAACTACAAGTGGATTATTGCTGAAAATGTTTGATATTCTTAAATAACTATATAAAACTACATCATTTATATATTACCACCTATGTATATATATATATATATATATATATATATTATACTTAAAATTGCAAAGATTTGCATATAGACAAAGAAAAGCTTTCAATATCATCATACAACATAACGCAATTATAAATCATCACACTCATATATATATAAAAGTTATATAAATGATGTTCTATTAAAATTTTCAATATTCGGTTTCGGTTTCGGCCGAAAATATTTTTTTAGTTTCGGTTTTTTTCGGTTTCGGCCGAAACCTATTTTTTAGATTCGGCCTTATTTCGGTTTCGGCCGAAACTGAAATTTCAATTTCGGCTTTGTTTCGGTTTCGGCCGAAAGAAAAAAAACAGTTTCGGTCGGTCTCTACTTCTAACACATCCTTGAGGCTATCTTTGTGAGGAGAGAGATGGCCCGAAGAGATCTGAAAAGAGTCAGCGGCATAGATAGACGGATGTTCGAGAAACGTTTTATATATATATATATATATATATATATATATATATATATATATATATATATATATATATAACAAAATACATACATAATTGATTGAATACTTTTATGGATTTCAACATTTTGAATAGACTTAATTGTAAAGAACTAGTTCAAAATATTAGAAAATCACCCATAAAACTTGTTAATGCTGAATCGTCGGTGGATTTTTTGAACAACTATATATATATATATATATATATATATATATATATATATATATATATATATATATATGTATATATGAATAGACACTGAGAAACATGCTTTTGAGAAACTCTTAAATTAGCGCATTATAAACTTTCTGTAATAATAATAATAATAATAATAATAAGAACTCTTTTATTCAAAGAACGGTAATAAATAATTAAAACTATGAAATGGTAATTAATGAAATGCCATTATAAAAGCCACTGCGCTCAATTCAAGATAAAAGTACAGAGCGGTGAAATATATTCAAATTTATATCATTAATAATAATAACAATAACAATAATAAAAATAATAATTTGATGTTGATACACAATTTGTTTTACTAAAAAATACTGCAGCGTGGAAAAACAATTTCGAAGAATCAAATAAGAAATTGAAGGGAATACCATTCTGAAAATTTGATTGAATTTATATCAGTAGTGCCTTTGCGTCTGCCTAGCCTCTGTGTTTGTTTATCAGAGTCTGTATGTACATGTTTGTTACTTTGTGTATGTACGTGTATGTGTGTGTGTGTTTATTACTGTATGAGTGTATGTGTGTGTGTGTTTATTTATCTGTGTGTTTGTGTGTGTATCATGTTTATCGGTGTGTGTTTGTGTGTGTATTTATTAGAGTGTGTTGTGAGTATGTGTGTGTGTGTGTATGTGTTCATCAGAGTATATATATATATATATATATGTGTGTGTGTGTGTGTGTGTGTATGTGTAGGGACCCAGTGTATATATATATATATATATATATATATATATATATATATATATATATATATCTGTGTGTGTATATATATATATATATATATATATGTATATATATATATATATATGTGTGTGTGTGTGTGTGTGTGCATTTTAATATAAAATCTCATGATAAAATAATCAACACTTCACTGGAAAACCTTGCCGTGACATTTATAAGAATTTTATCGACTTATTCAAATTAGATAAAAAAATTTCATCGATTTATTTAAATTAAATAATATAAAACAACATTCTAAATATTATAATTATGACTTCTAGAACTACTGATACAACAACTACTACTAC
Organism: Helobdella robusta; assembly: GCF_000326865.2. NCBI lineage: Eukaryota > Metazoa > Annelida > Clitellata > Rhynchobdellida > Glossiphoniidae > Helobdella > Helobdella robusta. The sequence continues at coordinate 115,704 of NW_008705537.1, forward strand.
TACAGCTACTGCAAATACTGCCAGTAGTATTATTACTACTATCATCATCGTTATCGGCATCATTATCATTACCAGCTTGAAACCGACAAACTCGATAATCGCCGCAATACCGAATTTTGCGAAGCCGGTTCAATGTCACAGTTGCAGTCGATGCCAGAAACCGTATGTCCCGAATATCGGTAAGAAATGTCTCGGAAGTACTTGCTATATCGATACAATTTTCACAAGAGGTTGTTAGTTATTTTACATTAATCAATCAATCCGTCAGTCAATCATTCATTCATTCACCCATTTATTTATTTAATCATTTATTCGTTCGTTCGTTCATTCATTCATTCATTCATTGATTCATTCATTCATTCATTTATTCATTCATCCATCCATTCATTCATTCACTCATTCATTCATTCATCCATTCATCCATCCATCTATCCATTCATTCGCTCATTCATTCATTCATTCATTCACTCATTCATTCATTCATTCATTCACTCATTCATTCATTCATTCATCCATTCATTCTTCCATCCATCTATCCATCTATCCATTCATTCGATCATTCATTCATTCATCCATTTATCCATCCATCCATCCATCCATCCATTTATCCATCCATCCATCCATCCATTCATTCATTCATTCATTCATCCCTCCATCCATCCATTTATTCATTCATCCACAAGATGGTTCGACCGTCGCAAGAGGCTGCCTCAGTAACGTCTACAAGAACGGTTGCTTCAGCATCGAAACCAGGCGCGTGTGCCTCTGCTATAAGGAGCTCTGCAATAAGTGAAAACCGAATAAAATCGTATCGAATCGAATCGGACCGATTATTATCGAGTATAAATTATTAATTGAACATCTCGAATAATATCGATCAATTGAGTTTATTTGTCTTTCAATATTGAAAAAAAAACTGCTGAACGGTTTAGGAGAGCTATCAAAGTCAGAATCACTCTGGAAAATTATCAAGTGTTGTTTAGTTTGTCTTTATCTTGAAATGATAGTACCGTAAACCAGAATTTTTCAACCAGAGCTCCGCGGAACCCCAGCAAGGGTCAGCCAGGGTTCCGCGAGTTGATGAAAAAAATTTTTTGTTAAAAAAATTAAGGCAAAACCGACCAGGACCACACATCAGGCCTAACTGCACCATGCTATGCGTGCCCACTCTGCGGTTATTAGTTTTTTCATTTGTTTACTAAAATACTTTTTCCGTTTCCGTTGTTAAACCGTAAGCCGTCGTGCGCATTAACTTTCAATGTAGTTAAATCTAAATTATTTTCACCCATAACATGGACCGATTTATTAAAACCGAAAGCTAGATGAAGCTGAAGTTAATGAACAATCGCCTGACGTGGCATCCGTATCTAAAGAGCCGACTGCAGAAAATTGATACGTCGATTCTCGTCGTAATAATGCAGTCGATAATCGTCAGTACAGTAAGGCAGAACTCAACGTGGATACGTTTTTGTTGTTGGTTGTAACTTCTGTTATAAATGTGCAAGTTTAGATTTTCGGCTTTTTGTCTGCGGAAGAAGAACTTCGCGTCTGTCTATCCAAAACTCGGCCAAGAATACAGCTGCTGTGCAGAATGCACCAAGCACAATGTTCACACTGACATTTTTCCGTACTCGACTTAACTGTAAGACTTGTAAATAGGACTGTAAAACTTGTAAATACTGCTGATTAATGTTAGCTAGCATAATCAGTGATCTTTACTTGTGTGAAAATCGCACGGTTAGTAGACTAGTTTTCTGAGGTTTACGAAGAAAGACATGCAGGCATGAAATGGACTATAACAGATTGTTGACTTTGAAGTCAAAATGCTCACCAACAGTCCAACTCACCTGCGAGCGTTTTTAAAGGTTAAAGGTCAATTACACTCTTCCAGTTGGTTGCACGCTTTGAAGGGACATGAACGGCACTGGTGCAGGTTCCGCCAGAACTCTGACGACACCAAAGGGTTTCCATGAAGAAAAAAGGTTGAAAAACACTGCCGTAAACTGTAAAATTATTTTTTTACAGATTTCATAACAGAAATATTCTCATAAATTTTTTTTCTATAATGATTGAGGTTACAACGAAAACAGTTTTAAATATTATTTACTCGCCTGGTTCTGTATCAACTGCTTGATACAGATGCCTGTTGTAATAACTACTCAATATTTAAAATTGTAATTAACATTTAAAGTATGGCAACTGTATTTTCTAAAACTAATGATTTAATATTTCAAATGTTGGGTTTTCGTAGAACTGTAATGTGTCGTCTAATCGTCTAATTAGCAGCAGTATCCCGTAATTAATAAAAACATTAAAAATGTTTCAGCAAAGTCATTTAAAATAATTTTTAAGAAAACCGATTATCCAAAAATTACTGGTGACCCCATGCTTTGGCCACAACATTGGCTACAGTATGTATCCTATTTTTAATATATTCAGATAAGTTTTCATTTCATCTGAAACTGGAAAATGAAACAAAGAGAATTAACTCGCTGCGTTTTTTCATGGAGTTCGTGAAATTTAGTAAATTATTAAAAAATTATGTTTGTTTTGGCTACAAACAAAAAAAAAGTTGAATTGTTTAATTCTTTTTTTTAATAAATTAATACCAACAGTAAATAAGTGTATTCAAAGATTCCAAACATTTTCTAATGCCTAAATGAATACAGCTGCAACATAACATAAACACACACCACACACACACCACACACGCATACATACATACACATGTAGGGAAGACCGAGGCTTTATGAACCACGGGTTAGTTGAACCAGTTGGGTAAAAATTCTTATTTATAACAAATACCTGTGGGCGTTTTATAATTATAACTATTAATGCCTAGTCAACTAGCCAAGTTAATCTGTCTTGTTTACGTTTGCAAATTGTCAAGTAAATGTCGCTTATGTGATTTTGCAGTTTTCGAGTAATTTTCATTAGCTGAAGTAATTGTTCTTTAAAATGCAATTGCAAAAGAGTAAATAATTTTAGGGCACATGTTTTTGTAGTGTTTTTATCGAGTAAAACAGCAGCAGATAAAATTAGTGTCTGTGCCTTAATGCGACACTTTAAATATTGTAAAAAACACAACAATGCTCAGAATTCTGCATTGTTAACTTTCAGTGTTGATTACATTCAGCCAAGAAATGTGTCTCTACTGCTTGACAAAAAACCTGAGGCTGATTGGTTTTCTAAATTCATGAAGGCACTTACATCTCTCAGCCAGAACATCTGAGACGATATCTCTTGCTCAGGCAATAAACTTCAATCTACATTTTTGATAACTTATCACCAGTTCATAAATGTTATATGTTTGGACCAGAGGCTATCTACAACAATGATTAAACAAGAATTAAATACCACGGTGGTGCATCGTCCAAGTAGAAATGTTGTCAGAAAGGTGTGAAACAAGTTGGTGCTATTGTTTCACAAGAACGTGATCCATGAGTCACTGGCTGTTATCGTTAATGTTAATTAATAGAATTTTTCATCTGAAGATATTTCTTTATGACAATAAAATTTCTTTGCAAGTTATTAAATACTGGCTCAACCTGCTCCGGTGTTTTGGTGTAACATGCCGCGTGAAGGGGTAGGTCGAACCGCATAACTAGCTTGCAAATATACCATTCTATTGTCAAAAAACACACTAAAATTGAATATAATTTTTGTGATACGTAGTAGACATATTTTTACATAATAATAACTAATTTTAAAACGTTTTAATATAATAATAAAGATTTAATGAGTTAAACACTAAAATTTGGTTCGGTATGCTCCCGTCTCCCTATATATCTATACATTTCTAATGTAAATATACTATATATATGTATATATGATGTATATATGTTCAGTCAAGCTTCTGAGAATTTTTTTTTCTAAACTAACCATTATAAAATTCATTTTAAATAAAGTGTGATATATGTATACACACACACACACACACACGCACGCACACACACACACGCACACACACACATATATACTTAAAACCTTTACTAAGAAAATTCAATCGTTAATTCAATCGTTAATTCAATCGTTAATTCAATCGTTAATTCACAGTTTATAGTTGAATGTATTTAGACTTTTCGTTTTGAGGTTTTGTATAAATTGAAAAGTCGTGTTTTAACGGTTTTGGGCTCTATTTTTGATCTCAGTTTGCATCATTTTAGTTAATTTAGAAATTCACTGTTAACCTGACAACGACTCATTGGCAGATGGGAGCTTTTTATGTCATTGTCCTCGGACTTATGGCCATATCGTGCCAAAGTAACTTGAAAAAAATTTTTAATTTAAATAAATTTACCCTCATTATTATTATAGTTCTTTATTATTATTATTATTGTATTTAATTAATATATTATTTTTGATGTATTCGTCATTGCTTATATTATTAATATTTTAGCCATTTATTTGTTTCAACTTCGATCATGATTTATCAAACACATCCAGACACTTTCTTAGTAATTTATTATACATAATCTACAATTACTGGGTTTGAATGCAAGGTGATCCCCGCCTCACTTGCGTTGTTGACTTGATGACTCTGAAGCAAGTTCACGACCTTTTGAACTTCAGTTTGTTTCCGATGTCCTAATTTTTCGGGTTACGTAGACACCAGCCATAATCTTGTGCGGAATTTAAAATTGTATGAAATAATGAATCACTCTAATTCTTGTTTTTTCTTTCAAAAATTCTTAAATTGTGAGTTTAAAAACTCATCTAAAAGATCGGTGGCGGATCTAAGTAGGAGGGGGATGGGCGGCAAATTTTGGCCCTCCGCCAACGTTGTCCAGAGCCGACAGTGAACGAGAATATACTTTGTAAATCTATCATCACTGCGTACTGCGAAAACACACTTACATAACATAGCATACATGTACCCGTACATTCCTGTCAAACAACAACAAATAAACTAAAAGGTTTTCGTGTAACCATCGCTAGATTTAGGGGGGAACTCTAAAATAACTTGTGCCGACTGCAGTAAAGATATGACATATGGAGACCCTCTCCCCAAAGAATGTTTCATGGAATCGCCTACCAAAACATGCCAACTATCTTGCCAGTTGAAGTTGACGATAATCGTTGAAAATTTGAGTTAGATTAATTTTTATTTGGGATTTTAATGATTAAAAAGATATTTTTTAATGAGCAGTTGAATATTTAAAATTATTTTTAAAACAAACTGAACAAAAATGCTCTGAAAGCCCAATACATTCTTTTAGACATGCTGTGCAATTTTGGTCTCAGAGACGTGAACCGCACAACACGTAGACTAGGCTTAAAATTAAAATTATCAGCGGTGGAATAATCAGAAGATATGATTATCATAACTATATAATTACAGAGGGTGGAATGGTGAAGTTGAACAGAGGTTGCACACATGACCTCGATATTAGGACATGGATCCAATATGTTAAAGATTCGGAAGTTGTGGGTCTCATGGTTGGTGACACTGACAAAAGTAACTGTGGCCCTGCCCGAGAAATATTTCAAGGTAAGAAAATAGAGGGCAGAGGTAAGGATCTGCAGTCATTGTTCGACAGCTTTGTGATGAACTGGACCACATCTCGGTGCTTGTGAGAAAATGTTCGGCTGCTTGTCTGACTATGCTAAACTCAATTGATTTTGATATGTACAATTATTTACTTTATAGAGACGTAGATGTATGTTTGAACTAAAATTTAAATTGATGCAATTGGATTTTTACACACACACGCACGCACACACACAAATATATATATATATATATAAATATATATATATAATTTGGTATGAGGTTCTCAGATAAACATGTTCGGTTGAAGATATATATATATATATATATATATATATATATCATTAGGTATAAGGCCTAGTTATTCAGAGCAAACTTGAAACAAAACAAAAATTTGTTTTGTTTCAATAATTTTAAAAAAAATTGACTTTAGATATTTGTTGTTTCTTGGTTTCGGAATGAAATAAAATGTTGTGTTTCGGAATGAATTCACATAACAGTTACAAAGATCTAATATATAAACAAACTTCCTCAGTGAAAAATTTTAAAATAAATGAATTACAGTATGGCACACAAAATAACTGTTAAGAATCGTTCCAATAAAAAGAAAACTACAAAATGACCATATAAGTTTTTTCACCAATATATATTTATATTTACCGCTATTACTTCAAAGGATTTGGAGGGGAGTTCGGGAAGACTCTTATTCCCAGTTGAAATTCAGTAATACTCAGTTTTCAGTCAAAAATCGCGATCATAAATGGACGTGATAAACCAAAAAAGGTCACTAGTCCAATTTTAGCCACACTAGTTCAAATTATTTGGTTAGTTTCTTGGCCCCCGTCAAATTAAAAATTTAAACATTTTCAAAATTTTGGCCTACCGTCAGAATTGTCAAGACCAGCCTCTGCACACACACACACACACCCACACAGGCACACGTTTTTTTTATATTTAATAATCGTTAAGCAACTAAAAGTCAAATTCGTTGTTGAATGACATTATATTGGTATGAATGAACAACAACAAAATAGTTGAGTAAGTAAATAAGATAGATGTTGTATACATAGGTTGGTGGGTATAACTAGAGAAATAATAACTCGCAAAAATTACTCATCCATGGTGCATGTAATAATGATGCGAAGCCTTGTTTGCTTGTATGCAAAGACGTAATAAAGTACCTGCTTATGTATCTATAGTTTTATGCCACTATGGCTTGCGATGAGGAAGAAAAACGATGAGTGGAAAAAGTGTGATGAGAGAAGATGATATTGATAATGAAGGACCTTATGAGTTTGTGAATAAAAAAAAGGACGATGGTAATGAGAGGGTTTATTCAAGTGTATTTTTTCTTCTAAACATCTTCTGTCTGGTATGAATTTGAAATTGTTTTAATAAAACTCTTTAGACTCTATAGGGTGATAAAAAAAAAAATATCAGCGGAATGATTAATTAATGAATTAAGATACAAATGAATGAACAAACGAAAGAATGAATGAATCAATGAACGAAGAAATAATTAGATGAACGAATTTATGAATACTGACTATCTGCTATAAACACCATATACCGATTCGAGATGTCTAATTGTCCTAAAATTTCAAACATCACACACACACCAATAATAAAAATTGAAACAATAATCACGACAAAAATAATATCAAATAATATTATTAAAAATAATTAATTTTAATTACATAAATTGTAATAAAACCAGTTGATAAACAACAAAATGAGTGCACACAAATCCACACTACAGGCAGCAGATAACTGAAGTGGAAAAAAAAAGAAAAAGAAAAAAAATCATCTTCTTAACTCAATGAGCTTCAATCCTATCCTCATCCTATCGGCGTCCAAATTGATAACTTCAACTTCCACGCAATCATTCAGCAGGACTAAGGATCCAGGCTTATGAATCAGTGCATCTTTCCCGACGCCAATATCGACGAAGGCACCGAAATCAGTAACATTCGTAACCCTCCCGCACAATCTCTGACCCAAGAACAAACTTTTTATACTGAAAACCTCTTTCCTAAACAATGGTTTTGCATAGTTATCTCTTATGTCACTTTGGGTTGTTTGCAGCAGACTTTCCACTATCTGATTTATTGTTTCAACGTCGACGTTCATACTCTCTGCTAGGCTCTTTGAATTTTTGGCATCGATATATGATTGGAATCCGCTGATAAAATGTTCTTCCCCAATGTTGTTTGCATCAAGTCTGGCATCCAAGATGAGGTGCTCTGCAATGGCATACGATTCCGGATGGACTGATGTTCTATCCAGTGGATTCACGTCGGTGTTACTTTCTTTCTTGGCTGACTTTTTTCCTCCTGGTTTTTTTACTTCTTCCCCATTTTCTTCGTCGGAGGCCAATTTCCGTTTTCTACTCCTGTTTTTTAAAAGATTTCGTGGAGACTGTTGGTTCGATTGCACATATATTCTAAGGAAGCCTGCTAGCTGTTTAAATTTTTTTGGACCGAGGCCATCAACCAGCAAAATTTGTTTTCTGTTCGTAAATTGGCCTCCTAGTTCAAATCTTTTTTTGATAATGTTTTCTGCCAAACTTGGTCCAATGCCAGCAACGTGTTGAAGCAAATTGGATGAACACAGGTTGACATTGACCCCAACGAAACTAACACAATTCTCAACGACACCTTCAAGGGAACGCTTCAATTTCACTTCAGAAACATCATGCTGATACATGCCTACACCGAGGTTCTTGGGATCAATTTTGATCAACTCGGTCAGTGGGTCTTGAAGTCTCCTGGCAATTGAAACAGCCCCACGCATTGTAACATCCAGTGTGGGTAGCTCAGATGCGGCAAGGTCAGAAGCACTGTAAATGGATGCCCCCGATTCAGATGTTATGCAGAACATAACATTTAGTGGCTGAAATGAGCCGACTTTAATGTGATGAGATAGCAACGTTTCTGTCTCTCGGCAACCAACTCCATTCCCAACTGCAATCACCTCACATTTATGTTTCAGTAGCATATCTCCAATTAAATTCATTCCTACGACTTGAGCCTTGTGCTGTGCCACATGGAGGTATGCCACTCCAGTGTCCAAAACCTCACCATGTGCATTGATGATTGCAAATTTGCAGCCATGAGTGAAGCCAGGATCGAGGCCCATAATGACTTTGTTCATGACTGGAGGTGTAAGGAGGAGATTCTTTAGATTAGACGCAAACGAGTCGATAGATGCCTGGTCTGCTATCTTCTTTAATTTATTTTTTATCTGAATGCACATGCGAGGTTCAAGATGTTTGTCGTAGGCAAGTTGAATGCTCTCTTCTAACAACTGAAGCTGCTCATTATCAACGCTGAGTCTATCTGAGAGTTTGTACTTCTTCTTGCAGTGGCTTTTGTAGAACGTTTTTATGTAGTCAGGAATTTCTATGCTTAATTTTAAAATTTTTAAAGACTCTCCTCTTTTTAGGGCAAGAAATATAAATGGATATAGTTCTTTGATTGAATGTTTGAAGTCAAAATACTTTTCAAAATTGTAAAGATTAGCGTTTTCTGCCTGAGAGATATTTCCTGACTTCTTTGAAACAATCATTATCCTGTTGGATTCATTGCACCAGTTCTGAACCTTATCAACATTTTCAGAATCTTTTGATATGATGTCAGCTGCTAATGTCACTAATGACTGCTTAACTTCTTTTAACGATGAGATACCTTCTATTTTTTTATCAATTAATCTGCACAAATTGACATCTTCATTGTATAAAATTTTTAAAGCAACCGATTCCAAACCTAAATTTTTTGCTTTCTGGACTTTAGTGATTCGACTACCAGTTTTGAAAGGTTCAATGAATTTTTCAATGACATCGATATCAGTGGCTTCCAGAATAGACTCTTCAAGTCTTTTGTTTAGGTTTCCATTTTTTGAAAGCAGTTTCAAAGAGGATGAAATCTTATTTTCAACTTTCTTCAAATCCTCGATTTTCTCTTTAATCTGCCTTATTTTCTGAGCATCAAGGCAGCCTGTTAAGTTTTGCCTATACCTGGCAATGAATGGCACTGTATTATCTTCTTTTAACAGCTGCACTATGTTGGCAACTACTGGCTTCTCTACATGAACATCTTTTGCTATCTCATCAACGTAGTTCCATTTTAATGACATCTTTTTGGTCTTTGGCTGATAGATTCTAATCCTATTCTGATCCTATATAAATTTTAAATTGATAATTTCACTAATTTAAATTTAATAGACCTAAAATAAAACTTCAATAATTAATAGTACCAAATTGTATTTTAGTTTTATTAATTAACGATTAAACTATTATTAACAAAATAATTTAATAAATAAATAATAATGTGACATTAATTTACTTTATTATTTATTTATTAAGTGATCATATAAATAACAAAATTTATATAGTAAATTTAATAATATTAATAAGTAATAATGAAAATATGAAATTCACTAACTTCCAATTGTTAAAAGTTAAACTGTTCAGTTAAAGTTAAGCAAGTTGTATTTTTAGAGAGTGCCTTGAAAAAAACTTATTCTGCCTTAGTTAATTAGTTAGGTCCCTTTAGTTTAGAGTTTAGAAGAGGCTTAGTTAGATTAATTAAATTACACATTTATGTCTATTCCTTAAATTCACAATTTATATTTTCTTGAATTAATTCAAATTAAATTTTAAAACGATCGATGATATTTATCATAACATAAAGAAAAAATTAAATTATCAGATAATTTAATAATTTTTTCTTAATTTCGTAAAGTAAATTGTTTAAAAAATCAAATCAATCTCAATCAAACAATACAATCTGCCATTAAAATTACAATCAATTCGGTAATTTAATTTGGGACAGTAATTAAATCTTTTAGTTAGATTAAGAATTTAAAGATTCATTTAAGTTTGTAGTGAAAGTTGGCAACGTGAAGCAAGCATTTGAATGGAGCGCCAGATAGATTTTGAATTGATGCATTTGTATGGAACCATTGAATGCATGGGTGGTGTATTAATGTTGAATTTGGATAGCTTAATGGAACATATACGTAAAAGCAGCACATGATAATTACCCATTAGCAAAAAATATTTTGATTAACTTTTACCAGCACATGGTTAGTAGCGTATTGTGCTAACTGCCCCTTAGAAATATACCTACAAAGTAATAAACAATTAATAATGAATTGACTCGAAGGTGAAATTTCTTTCATCATCCTAATTATCATGAAATTATTAACTGAAAATTTATTCAAATAAACCACCCAAATAAACTCAGACCCAACTATTAATTAAACTTCTTTTATTATAACAAGTTTTTTTTTATAAAAGTTACTTGAAAATTATTCTCACAACACAATGTAATTTGTTTATAACTAGAAGATAAATTTTTTCGAAGAAAAATTTTTTTTTAGAGGCCTTTCTACGTGGAGAATTTTTGAATTTGAATTTATTTCATTAAAACGCAACAATATAAATTGAAACAACAACGGAGGGTACAAACATTATTATTTATATTAAAGTTGAGACATCTACGAGTTTGAGAACTACTGTGAAAACAATACAAGGACAGTATCAACAGAAAGTATGAGAATGACCTGTTAAATGTTGACATACAACACTAAACATCATCAAAGAATGAAAAATCATACATTGATAACAATTGGAAACAAGTTAGTAGGCTAACAAACTACATTTGTAGTTTGTTCATTCATTCAGTCGTTCGTTCATTCGTTTACTCAATGTTCATTCGATCATCAAAGATGTTAACTTTTAAAAAATCTCCTTCCAAGTGACCTCCAGTATTTTCTCAACTTTCCGAATTTTCCGCCATTTTTCTTCTTACCACTTCTATCATTATCATCACCTCCATTTGCTGCTGCATCATTATCATCACCGCCAATAGCAACGGCATCGTTATCATCACCACCTTGTTGAACATCATTTGCAACTGCACCATCAACATTATCACCATCATCACCACCATGTTGCGTATCGTTATCAGCACCGTAATCATGTAATTCGACACAATCTTTAGTCTGGTCGTAGACACCATTATTATTGTTGTTGTTGTTATTATTATTATTATTGTTGTTGTTTTTATTAAGGTTGTTATCATCAACATCATTAATGTCTTCCTCATCATCATCATCACCACCGCTGACTTTCACATCATCATTACCATCACCACAGTCAGCGGGGAAAGCATATCCGTCGTCGTCGTCCCACATATTGGGGTCAATTTTCCCGCCAATATTATTCCCGCCAAAAATGTCATTCATTTTCTCGCCAAAACGACTGTTGCTGGCTGTTGCAATGCAGCCAATGGGGTTAAGGTATTCGCCATCATTATCATCATTTGATTTCCCGCCATGAACTTTAACCCCGCTCAGTATGTCGTAGTGATTGTTGTTGTTGTTGTTGTTTAGCCATGTTAGACTACGTTCGTTGTTGATGTTGTTGATGTTGTTGTTGATGTTGTTATGGTGATGTTGTTGTTGATGCTGTTGTTGATGCTGTTGTTGATGCTGTTGATGTTGTTGTTGTTCAGACTCACAGCATTCTGGTCGCGAAATCTACGGAATTCCTCGCACTTATCATTCAGAACGGGAATCTCCAATCCGTCGGTCATGTTCTTATCATCATCTTCGTCGTCGTCATCACTGACGTCATACAAATCGTAAACATCGTCATAATCAACATCACAGACGTTATCATCATCGTCTAATGAAGAGAGCTTACTCTGGTTGACGAATTCGTCATAACCGTCATAGTAATCATCATAGTAATCCATATTGTCATTTTCAGAATTTTCGTTGTTGTTGCCGACGCCATCTTGGTCGCCATCTTGGTCGCCATCTTGGTCGCCATCTTGGTCGCCATCTTGGTCGCCATCTTGGTCGCCATCTTGGTCGCCATCTTGGTCGCCATCTTGGTCGCCATCTTGGTCGCCATCTTAGTCGCCATTTTTGTTGTTTCTATGGTAGTTTAGTTTGATGGCAGGTCGCTGGAGGTGGCATTGTAAGCTTCTCAGTTCACCATCCATCAGCAATTTTACAGTGGCGAGTCAGAGGAGTTCGTGGATTCTGTGGAGGATTTTGAAAAATAGAATTGTTTTCATTTTTTATGTTTGCAACTTTTCGATGTGTGTATGAATTGTTAAGTTTTATATTTTATTTTAAAACGTTATGATATCCATTTTCTTTTGGCTAAATGTTCTTTTGCTTTGTATGTAAATTCACTTTTAGTTGTTCCGGTTGATAATAAACGAGTGAAAAAACGTTTCTAAATTTATTTTTTCAGTTTTATCTTTCTAGTTTTTTTTTGTATGTATCCAACTTTTGGGTGTGTGTGTATGAATGTATGTAGGTATGTATGTATTGAATTGATATGCGCATGATTCTATGTGTCTGAATGTAGAAGTAGTAGCTATAATTTTCTATTTCATCTCTAAATAGTTCTCCGACAATTATCTAACGGGGAATTCAATAAATAAAAAATTATCCAAACCTTTCAGATAGTAAAACATTCCAGACTCTTATCACAAATCTCTCTTCTCCAATATTATTCTCGTCGTAGCTGACGTTGTCAAAGATGACACTGAAGTCATAACGAGGGTGGAACGTGTGTCTCGCTACTTGGCTCCTGTGCGTCATGATGATTGGTTGGTTCGTTTTTTCATTACAAATTTTTGGGTTCATTTTTTTGCCAAAATTGTTACTAAATATTTTTGAAAAATAAATATGAATAAATAATTATAAGATAATTATTGCATTTGTTAATTATTTTCGATAAGGTCATAATTTAAATATTTTAATTCATTCGCATCCACACCCCATGAATACTTCAAAACACCGCAATGTATAATATTTTTTCATTTAACAATTTTCAAATCTTCTGAGCAGCCTATGCATTCTCTTGAAACATAAATGTTAAATTTTGTGGCCATATTTATATGGCAAAATAAATGGAAAAAGTTGCAGTTAGCAGAGTAGATAGTGGCAGGGGAGAAGTTTTTGGGACTGAACCCGTGAAAGAAATGACTAACTCAGTTTTATTTATTTGTTCGTTCGTTCGTTCATTCACTCACTCATTCACTCATTTTTTCATTCATTCATTTATTCATTCGTTCGCTCATTCGTTCGTTCGTTCATTTATTTATTTATTTATTCGTTTATTTTTTACAATTCTCTCAGAGATTTTAACAGCAAACAGAGGTTGCACGAACACAACTTTCAAAGTTATTCATATCGGTGGCGAATTAAGTTCATTGAATTAAAATTCTCGCCAGATTTTAATTAAAGATAATAAAAGAACAATAATAAACATAAAAACGTTAAACTAATATATCCAAATTATTTTATAATGCATTTATTTTAAATAATTTTTCAATTATTCAAATAATTTTTATTAATAAATTTAACTTTTTAAAAAGTTTTTTGAAATTTGACATAAAGTATGCCTAGTTCCACTGCGGTGCTAACTGATTAACCTCAGACCTGGGACGATTCGAGTCGTCTCGGGTTTGACTTTAATATTTAATTGGTTGGCACTAATTCGCAATTTCAAGTTATAACGCGTATTCGATTAAGACAATAACTTTTTAATTTAATTGAGAAATGTTTTAAAACTTTTAATCGGCGGTAAAAAAAATTTGGTTCGCGAAGATCATTCATGTTGCGCGACGCCCGTGGCTTTTGGCAGTGAGAAAAAAAAACCTCAGAATAACCACTGAGTTGTACATTGTTTAATTGGCCCTTATTTCATTGCACAGCCACCAAACAATGTGTGCTTGTAACTGTACATACAACCGACAAACAACGAAGAACCGGCATTAAACAGCCTGTGAGATGTTGCCCATGTTGACGATAAGTGCCTACCAACTTGCACCCAAGGAACCTAACACTCTTGACAAGAACTACTACGCCGTCTGTCGGCGGTCCAATCCACGAAGTGTTTGTCATGTTTTCATGCCTTTTGTTGACAGCTAAGATTTTAATTTGTAGTTATTTTAAATTTTATTCTAACTTTTTCAACGCTAAATCAATTAATAAAGTTAATTACCTAAGATGCATTAAAATTACATGGAGAGTGTGACAGCCTTGTGGCTAGGGTCGTCTGGTTGACAAGAAGATGCCCGCCTGACATGCTTCGGGTGTGATGCGTCGCTTAGCATGTATTCACATACACGATGTTCGTGTGCTGCTGATTCTTCTGAACAGAGGAAGAATGTGATAGAGCTTTGACCTTTTTCATGTATTGACATACACATTCCCTTTGACATGCACTGTTTTAAAGGTCAAAGGTCTATCACACTTTCCATGTAATTTTAATGCATCTTAGGTAATTAACTTTATTAATTGATTTAGCGTTGAAGCAGTGCATGTGCGGCAGAAACTCACAGGAACACTGTTCTGGAAGATCCGATCATGTGACTGTCTGCCAGTAAACTGTTTACGGTCTTTCCTGCTGTTCCAATAATGATAATATTACATTTGCTTTTTATTTTTGCTTAAATTAATTAATTAGTTAATTAATTAAAAAAAACTTTTTACAATTTAAACAAACAGTCAAGTTAATAAAAAACCAATTATTCATTATTTCGCAGAAGGTCCACAGTAACAAACACTTGAATCAACGCATTCCACCCAGTTGCACATGACCAGCGGGATCTCTGCTTGGATTCGAACCCGGTAAATGCAACAGAAAAACCAGGCACCTTAACATCATGGTAGACATGTTTGCCACAAAAAAAAAAAATTTTACAAACACACACACGCACACAAACACACACACCAACTAACCTACAAGGCATACCTACAGACTCCTTTAAAAAGTATTTCTCTGTCTCAGTTTCGACAGATTCGTTTTTTAACCGTTTTGCTTCTTTCGTATGTTCGCACTGGCTTATATACATACAT
>NW_008705537.1:131132-141483 GCF_000326865.2 Helobdella robusta
CACACACATACATACACACACACATACATACATACACACATATACATACATAAATACATACATACATGCATACATAAATACATACACATATGCATACATACACACACGCATACATACACACACATACATACATACACACACATATACATATATAAATACATACATACATACATACATAAATACATACATAAACTTTAAACTTTTATTTTATTGAACTTTTGGATTATTTTGCGTGTTATCATCCTGGGATTGAGTCTTTCACGTCATTTTGTCGCAGTTTGCCTTGGTTTTTTGTTGATTTAATTAGATTTTTCAACTTTTAATTTTTTAATTCGCATGGTTAATTCATAGCGCACAGCTGTTGCTTGTTTCGTACCTGCCTCAACTGTGCGCTGCTATATTATTATTCATAACTTACCTTTATTTTTTCCATTACCTTAGAATTTTATTATAATTTCGTATTTTAAATTTTAAACGTACTTAGTTCATTTAAATTTTTATTTTGTTAAAATTACTTATCTCACCAAATCACCTGTATGGCCCCGGTTTTACACCAGTGCCCTGTTTGCTCCAATCACTACAAGATCACACTAGACGGGAAACTTTGCCGTCATGGTGGAGGGTTAAAGGCCAGGAATGCTCGGGTTCGAGGAAAAAGGTGGATGCACCACAGGTTGTGACCGGTCCGCCTCACGTAGCCGCATCTAGCGATAGACTCATCAGCGTCCGTATCAGTTTCGGAGATTCCTACCAGTTTGGATTACCCCCTTTTTTTGACAGGATGACGGCTGTTTTGAAACGCGTACCACTGCACGATCACATTCCAAAACCGTGTAGAGGAAAATGTAGCAATGCACTGCACGAGTTACTGACGGCCGTTTGTTGTGACTCCGGTGATCCCGCTCACTGGTGCAGACTTTTTTTGTTTTTTCCATACGTCCTTCAAAAACCTGCCAGAGGGGGACGCCGGGTCAACCAAGGCAACCAGATTAACAAGCGCCAGTCCAAATACTCCACGATTGAGGAAAACCACATCAACGCAAATCCACGCGGCCACAATCCTGACCGGTGGATAAATGCGGTGTTTTCTTGCATAGAGCAGCGAAACGTTTCAGCAGCCGTCAGACTTGTCTGCTCGCCCGAGGGTCTGGCAGAAAACACGCCTGAAACCTTAGAAAAACTACGGTTCATACATCCAAAAACGCCAACTGGCAGGCGTGCTTTTCCTGCGCAGGAACCAACAAGTGGTTGCGTTTCTTCCACCCAGATGCTCAAGGCCATAAAGTCTTTTGGAAATGGCTCGTCCGGAGGTCTCGACGGTTAGCGTCCTCAGAATCTCAAAGACCTACTTTCCGGCCCCCTGCCAATTGACGACCTATTAATTTCCCTAACGAAATTTATAAATTTGGTTCTGTCGGGCGCCTGTCCACCCACGGTTTGCCTTTTTTTTTTGGAGGCCGCCTGATAGCCTTGAACAAAAACGATGGAGGAGTTAGGCCAATCGCTGTTGGTAACTGTTGGCGTAGATTGCCGAGCAAATGTGCTTTGAACCTGGTAATGGATGAAATGAGGACCAAATTTTACCCGGTTCAATTGGGCGTTGGCGTGAAAGGAGGTGCTGAGGCCGCCGTTCACGCCGTTCGAAAATTGGTCACAGACCTCCCTAATCAATGGGGATTTCTAAAAATTGATTTTAAAAATGCCTTCAACGCCATGAGAAGAGATTCAATGCTGGAGGCCGTCAAATGTTTCTGTCCCAGAATATATAATTTCTGCCATTCTGCTTACGGCCTCGCTTCTTCGCTTGGCTATCACACCTGGGTGGTTGAATCGTCCGAGGGCGTGCAACAGGGTGATCCACTGGGACCTCTTCTATTTGCATTGACCCTGCATCCCTTGTTGGAAAAACTGTCGTCCGTTTTCATTTGTTGTTACCTGGACGACATCAGCATTGCTTCAAAAAGCCAAACACTGGGCGAAAACTACGAATTTTTGAAAAACGAAGCCAACACCATTGGGCTAGAGTTAAACACCAATAAATGTGAACTCAATTTTAAAGATTCACTACATTTGCCACCGGTGTTGGCGGACGTACCCATTGCTCAAAAATCAAATTTAAGTTTTTTGGGCACTCCCTTGTTCGAGGGCGACTCCCAAATTAAATTTTTTGATGAAAAGTTTTCAGAACTTAGTTCGCCCTCGATCGAGTGTCTCATCTTTCCGTCCACGACGCCCTGACTATTGTCCGAAGCGCCCTCAGTTTGCCCAAAATGATGTATTTTCTTCGTACATCCAGCTACATTAACCCATCGTTGTTGGGCAGATTTGATGATGTTTTGCGTACCGCCTTGTCAGCCATTTGCAATGTTCATTTGACTGACAGTGGCTGGTCCCAGGCTCAGCTGCCGGTGCGGTATGGTGGTCTGGGGTTACTCAGTGTGGTTCAGTTGGCACCAATCGTCTATAAATCTTCTGCCGCTGCCACTCTTGACCTCCAGTCCGCCTTGCTTTGCCGATTTTGTTGTTGCTGTGACATCCCACCACTGCTGACCACACCTGAAAGCCCTTCACAAGCTCAAATTTTAGATGAGCAATATAAGAAGACTTTTCATGAACTTTTGTCTTCTGGTGTCGGTGCTTCTTCCTCCGCCCGCTTATTGGCTGCAACTAGTGATGTTAGTTGTGGTTGGTTGAGGTCGTGGCCCAACACTTCCGTAGGCACCAGACTCGATGACGAGTCTGTTAGATTTGCCGTTGGTTTCAGACTTGGCCTAAGTATACAAAACAAATGTCTGTGTCGTTGCGGCGCGGAGGCGGACGAATTTCGTCATCATGGTTTGGTTTGCCGTATAGGTAGAGGCCGTCAACTCAACTTTGTCATTCAGCTTTGAATGATTACATTTTCCGGCTTTTTTCTAAAGCTTCTATTCCTGTTTTGAAGAAACCATCTGGCATTTCAGTGCAAGATGGCAAGCGACCAGACGGTTGTACTCTTACTCCCTGGAGAGCCGGTAAATGTTACGGTTCCTGGTACCTTGGCCGAGCGCTACGTTCACCTTACCAGCAAAGAATATGGTTTGGCTGCAATCAGGGCATCGGACGAAAAAATTAAAAAATATGAACACGCCCTGCCTTCCTTAGATTTTTTGCCAATATGTATCGAGGTTCTTGGACCCATGGACCCCAATACTTCAAAATTTATTAAAATATTGTGTAAAATGATTGGTGTTCGATCAGGTGACAACAGAGAGTTCTTTTTTGCAATAAACCACATCTCGTGTTTGTTGCAGCGATTTCTGCGTGTTTGTGTGTCGGAAAATATTAATTTAAACGCCGACGTGTGAGACTAACGATACATTAAAGTGTAAACCTTTTTAATCAGATGTTTGACTGTTTGGTGTCATTCATCACGATTTGGTTTTAAAATACATACATATATGCATACATACACACACGCATACATACACACACACATACATACATGCATACATAAATACATACATATATGCATACATACACACACGCATACATACATACACACACACACACACACACACACATACATACATACATACACACATACATACACACAAACACACAACAACAAACATTGATTAATATTATTCACAAAGCTTTTGACAAACGCGAAAAATCTTTGATTTATGGAAGACCAGATGAAGATTGAAAAAAAAAATTTCATAGAAAAATGACAAATAAATAAATAAATATCTGTGAAATTCATGAATGAAAAAACTGTCAGCTTTACATACATCTTAATAAATCATTGCCATTCTAACAAAACATCCGTGTAAGATGACCAAACGTTAAAATTTGCAAGCATATTATACAAATTAATATACATTATACACCTACCCATGGTTATTATTACATTAGTAAATAAACAATCGCGACAAAAACACACACACACATACACCCAATTACACATACACACACACATCCACAAGCATACGCACACACACACACGCACACACACAGCATGTAAATACGCAAAGACATCATACACATTGCACGCATATGACAGGCTGGGTTCTAGTTGCAATTGAACACGGGTTCTGCAGCATCAGGGCCAGGCGTCTTAACCATTGCACTATCTGGATAAAGGATGGTGTTGAAACAAGTAAGGAACAAGTAAAGATTGTTGGATGGACAGCTTCTACCGCCGCACATCTATTCAATCTGTATGTCTGACGTGTGTATGTGTACATTACAACATGATGTGTATGTGTGTGTGTGTGTGAACAGTACAACATGATGTGTGTACAATACAATACAACATACCATTATCAGGGAACACAGGCGTGCAATTTTGATAATTTTTATGAAAATATTTTTTAGTTTATTAAAAGAAAGAAGGAAGAGGAAAAAAAATGAAAGCACCAAATATGAATATGCATAAAAATGATAATGATGACGCTGGAGGTGATGGTGGGGGTATGGATGACAATGATAATGATGCTGATATGAAATATGATGGTGATAATATACAATGTGAATGAACGAATGAATGAACGAACGAATGAATGAATGAATGAACGAATGAATGAATGAACGAACGAATGAATATATGACTGACTGAATGAAAGAACATATACTATTATTATTATCATTATTATTATTATTATCATTATTATTAATATTATTATCCTCATTATCATCATCATCATTATCATTATTATTATTATCATCATTATTATTATCATCATTCACGTTATTATTACTATTATCATTATTATTACTATTATTACGAGACGCTGCATTGTCTGGGCAGGCTGGCCTCGTCTGCATCCAGCACCATCCCAGTCTGACGCCTCCTCGCTCTGCCCACCGTAGAAAAAAAAGTGGATAAGTACTGAGTATTATTATTATTATTACTGTAATTATTGTTATTATTATTATTGTTGTTGTTATTATTGTTGTTGTTGTTATTATTGTTGTTGTTGTTATTATTGTTTGTTTTTTTGTACTGGGTTTTCCAGGAGCTGTAATAGTTATCGAACTCCCCCCACGAAGATGATGAAGATGATGACGACGACGACGATGATGGCGTTTGACCTTTACCCGAAGATTTATCCACTTTGTTATTATTCTTATTATTGTCGTCGTCATCATCATCGCTACTGCAGCTACTACTGCTACTACTGCTGCTGCTGTACCAGTCGCTATACATTTTATGACGCTCATGACGACGAACATGATACTGATGATGGTGGTGGTGGTGATGATGATGGCGACAATGGCTGCAGTAATGATGATGATGATGATGATGACGTGAAGAGTGGTGATGGACGTTGAAGACGGACTTCGAACACGTGCTCCGATTCGGCACGGATGTGGAAACACTTGCCAGACCAGCCATCTCTATGTTCTCGGTATTTCGAATCGCTATTTTGCCGAATCGGTTTCTTCCATTTTCGGTGACATCATTTTTTCTTCGCGCTAAAAACAAATTTTGGTTGTAATGAATTGCTCTAGTACTCGACAGGGGTATCTCGGTATCTCGGTATGGATAGCGGTGCGGTGATATATCGGCCAGGGATGTGATGTTTGTGAAACGGTGTGCCGATACTCCGAGTCTCGGCTGTCGGTTTCGACAGGACGGTGATGATAATGATGGCGATGCTGATAATGATGTCGTTGTTGTTGTTGTTGTTTGTAGCTGGTGTGGGGGCAGATTTGGCAGGGGTGGTTGACAACTGGAAAAATTTTTGTTATTATTATTATTATTGTTATTATAATTATTATTATTATTATTACTACTACTATTACTACTACCCCAAAACTCTGAATGTTTTATGGCATTATTAACATCATTGTCGTTGTTGTTGATGTTGTTGCTGGTGATGTTGGCAAAATTATTATCCTTATTATTATTGTTTTTATTATTATTCTTGTTGTTGTTGCAAGTGATGTTGGCGAAATTATTATTATTATTGTTATTATTACTATTGCTCTTATTATCGTCATACAAGGAGAGATCAATATCGAGGACTTCGTCGTAGTGGTGGGAACTCGACGTGACGCTACTGTACAGCGCATCCCTATTTCCGGCAGAAGCGACTAGCACATCCCTATTTCCGGTGGAGGCGACCAGCACATCACTACTTCCGGTAGAGGCGACCAGCACATCACTACTTCCGGTTGAACTAACTAACGCATCTCCGCTCGCCGAAGGAACGTCAATAATAATATTATTATTGCTATTATAATTATAATTATTATTATAATTGTTATTATTTGTAGTAGCAGTAGTATAAGTAGTTGTAGAATTATAAGTATTGATAGTAGTAGCAGTGAGCAAATCAACTGGGGGCGTGTCATAATGAGGGCCAGCATCTGACTGACGTTTGCTTGAATTAGGATCACGTGACTTCATACCGCTACTAGCATCATCATCACCACCACCACCATCGTCGTCGTCATCAGTGTTGCTGCTATTGTCATCTGAATGGTAGTAGTAGTAGTAGTAGTAGTAGTAGTAGTAGTAGTAGTAGTAGTAGTAGTAGTAAGAGTAGTAGTAATATCAATAATAATTATAATAATAATTGCAAAATACCCACACACACACACACACACACACACATTGCACGTGATATAGGCGGGGATCAGCTTGCAATCGAACCTGGACACTACGACAGAGCAAGACCAGGCGCCTTAACCATTGAGCCACTATCATTAATTGCAAAAAATTATCGTAATAATTCATCGCGATTACCGATATCTTGGCGACATCTTTCGTTGTCGCTCCCATTTCTTCTGCCTTTCTTCTTCCTAGTCCACCTCTTAGCTTTCGAAATAATTAATTTATTATTATTTAAAATATTGTTGTTGTTGCTGCTGTTGTTGTTGCTGTTGTTGTTATTGTTGTTGTTGTTGTTGTATTTCCAGGAATGTACAGAGTGGAACACGTGATCGTCGGTCGAATTTTTCTTCCTATTTTTCTTGCTACAGTTCTCGCGTCGGCACATCTCCAGCCACTTTTTGATGCTTCTCTCGTGCACCTCGTCCATCCCTATTATTCTCTTTCCGGTCTCGATGACGTCATACCAGTTGGAGTATATGTCGTTGATTGGGATGGAGTAGTCGTCGTTGTTGTTGTTGTTTATGTTGTTGTTGTTGTTGTTTTTAATGTTGTTGTCGATGTTACATGAAATGTTATTGCAGATGTTGTTCGTGTTGTAGTTGCGTTGGGTTTTTTCATTGATAGCAAATGCTTCGTAGGGTTGTACGCTGTTGTTGTTGGTTGATGTTGATGTTGTTGTTGATGTTGTTGTTGTTGTTGTTGTTTTAAGATGATGCCAATGAAATTGTCGATTGTTTTGTTGCTTCTGTTTGAGTTTTTCATAAACATTGGCGTTTTTTAGGTGGCTGCAGTCGTCGGTGTGGTTGTTGTGGCTGGTGTGGCTGGTGTGGTTGGTGTGGTCAAAGTGGTTGGCGTGGCTTTTGTCGTCGTCGTTGTTACTTCTAATATTTCTATCATCATGGTCAACATCACCACTGAAGTTATTCTTGTAATCTTCGCAATAATCATCATCCTCACAGCCGCAAACTTCACCATCACAGCCATCACAGCCTTCATTATCATAATTCATTCCACCGTCCTCATTAGCATAATTTTTTCCGAATTTTCCGAATTTCTCGTGGCAGCCGCAGCAATAAACAAGCCCTTGAACGTTTACATAACTCCTCCCACCGAGCTCCTGACGACATGATTGGCAGGTGAAGTGGGTCACGTGGTAGCTTTTTGACTCCGCCTCCGTGCATTCATCCGCGAATATCAACTGCATTTTTTGTTGTTGTAAACAATGAAATTGCAATAATGAGTTGTGATTGGTTGAGATTTGAAAACTCGAAAATGACGAGAACGCTGAGACTAACGATGAAGCAACAAAGCTAGTCCTGGGGGCGTTTCAATTCTCACGCCCCCTCAAGTTCACCGCCTTTTTGTATTTTAATTATGACTAATTGTAATTATTATAATAATATTCCTCCTAATTGTAATTATTATAATAATATTCCTGCCGACCTCATCACAACCAGCGCATCTCGGCTTCAGCAGCTCGGCGTGGTGTCGTCCGCAGTAGATGACGCCATCCTGGAAAAAGTAGTTCCAGTCAATGAGGAGTTCGCGACAGACGCCGCACACAAAGCAGTGGGCGTGCCATATTTTATTAGGCCCCGCCCTCTCGGCTTTGATTGACAGTTGGCCTTCTGTTAAGGGTTCTCGACACTGTTGTGGTGATGAAGATGGTGGTGATGATGATGATGGTGATGAAGATGGTGGCGATGATAATGATGACGACGACGATGATGATGATAATGATGACGACGACGATGATGAGGATGATGATTATGATGCTGATGATGACGGTGATACTCATGTGATAAAATTTCCACATTTCGTCAATTTTTCGATTTCTTTAAATTTGGCCACACATAAAAAAAATCCCTAAAGTTTGTAGGCCATTAAAATTGAAAAAGTGGACACTCTACTACTACTACTACTACTACTACTACTACTAATTCTACTACTACAACAACTACCACTACTACTACAACAACTACTACTAGGCCTTTGAAATTGAAATAGTGGACAACGGAAGACCTGAGCACACTTCCAGCGGTCGCTACCACTGCTTGCGTCTGGTGACGTCACGCGTCTGAAGGAGCGAACGCAGCCACGGCCGAAGTTCTCATTCCTCCTCCGATGGACGAAAAGATCGAACTCTCTCTTCTCTCGCTCCGAAAGTGGATGACAGAAACTGAAAATCATTGAAATCATTACCATTACTCTGTTAGTTTTATCATTACCATTACAGTCGTATCCATTATCGTCATCATTATCATAATTTTCATCATCATCATCATCGTCGTCGTCATCATCATCGCCATTATCATTATCATCATCATTTTGCCATCATAGTTTTTATACTCATCCTCATCATTATCATCACGCAATCGCCACAAACATCATCATCACCACCACCACCGTTACAATCATCATCAACATCATCATCATCATAGTTTTCATATTCATATTCATCATCAACAACATCATCATCACCACAACCACCACCACTACCACAACAACCACCACCACCACAACAACAACCACCACCATCACCATCGTCACCTGTCGTCGAAGTCTTGTGGTGGTAGTTGGATGATTAGTTGGACGGCCTTTTCATAGTCGTATGCAAGCTGCTTCTGCTGCATCTGAGGTGAAGATGGAGGTCCAATGCAGAATGTGAATGAGAGGCATAATAAAATAAAAAAAACAGCATATTCATTCTATGTTATTATTATTTTTATTATTGTATCGGTGGTGATGATGATGGATGATGATCAGGATGAAGAAGAAGAGAATGATGATGGTGATGAAGAAAAAGATGATGATGATGGTGAAAAAGAAGATGATGATGAAGAAGATGATGATGATGGTGATTGCGATGATAATGATGACGATGATGAATACGAAAACTATGATGACAGGATGATGATGATAAGTACGATGATGATATTTTATTTATTGTTCTATAGTTCAAACTCTGTCAACAAGTTCTACAGCGACGAAATAGAAATTTAAAAATATTTACTTCTACTACTACCACTACTACTACCGCCACTAGTACTACTACTGCTGAAACCACTACTACTACTACTACCACTACTGCTACCACTACTACTACTGCTGCAACCACTACTACTACTACTACCACTACTACTACTGCCAAAACTACAGCTATTATTATATCATCTTTGATAGAGCTTGAAACAAAACCTTCACCAACCCTTGGGGAGTTGTTTCCTTATTTGTTATTTATAGATATGACGTCATGTGTCGTCATATATATATATATATATATATATATATATGACGTCATGTGTCGTCATATATATATATATATATATATATATATATATATACTAGTATACTATATATATATATATACTACTATACTATATATATATGTTTGTGTGTGCATGTATATATATATATATATATATATATATATATATATATGAGTGTGTTTGTTTGTATATATATATATGCGTGTGTGTATGCCAGTGTGTGTGTGCCAGTGTGTGTTTGTGCGTGTGTGTGTGTGTGCGTGTGTGTGTGCGTGTGTGTCTGTACAATGGCGCATGCTTGTTATTTATAAAATGACGTCACGGTGACCTTGAAATGACCTCCAGAGTATCCATCATCATTTCCAATTCTCAAATGTACATGCTTATGCACATGACACGTTCGTATGTATGTATGTGTGTATGTATGTATGTATGTATGTGTGTATGTATGTATGTGTGTGTATGTATGTATGTATGTATG
>NW_008705537.1:149413-229413 GCF_000326865.2 Helobdella robusta
TTAATTAATCATATATATTCGTTTATACTTTCATTCATTCATTCATACATTCATTCATTCATTTTTTGTTTTGTTCATGTGTTCCTTCAGTCAATCCATCCATACTGCATTTGATCGCGGAATTTTTGTCATTTTTCATATTAATGTACGCGCAATTTCATTCGTCCATTCATTCATTCGTTCGTTCGTTCGTTCGTTCATTCGTTCATTCATTCATTCTTTCATTCATTCATTCATTTCTTCAATCATTCATTCCTTCACTCCTTCATTCCAATGTACTTTCCTGCCCACATGAGGTGGTCAGCCGTGCATGAAACGAGATAAAAATAAAACCAAAACCTCGACTACTACTACTACTACTACCACTACTACTAATACTACAACCACTAATACCCCCACTCCTACACTACTACTACTACTACTATTACTACAACTACTACTAATATTCATACTACTTCTACTAGTACTACTACTACCACTACTACTACTTCTACCACTACTACTATTACTACTACTACCACTGCTACCACCACTAATACCCTCACTTCCACACTACTACTACTACAACTACTACTACCACTACTACAACAACAACTACTACTACTACTACAACTACTACTACAACTACTACAACAGCTACTACTACTACCAATATTATTACTTTTACTACTACTGCTGCTACAGTCTTTAGGTCTATAACTATTTCTAGAGAACAGCCATTGTAATGATTATTTTCGTTCCAAGCACTGACTCACTTGAACGGGCAAATTAATGCGAATTTAGAAAGAGGGATAAAGAGAGATGAGAATATAGAGGAAGAGGAAGAGAAAGAGAAGAGAGATATGGATAGAAACAAAGAGAAAAGTAGAGAGAGGGAAAGAGAGGAAGAAAGAGAGAGAGAGAAATGGATAGAAACAAAGAGAAAAAGAAAGAGAAAGAGAGAGAAAGAAATGAATAGAAGCAAAGAAAGAGAGAGAGAGAGAGAGAGAAAGAGGAAGCGAGAGAGGAAAAATTAAAAAATAAATGAATAAAGGAAAAAGTGAACGAGTGTGAAAAAATTAAAGAAGAAGAAAAATAACAAAATGACAAAATAGAGTCAGAGGAAAAAGTTGGAAGTAGAGAACAAAAGAGGGTGTGTGAGAGAGAGAAAGAGTGAGACGAAAGAAACAGAGAGAGAGAGAGAGGAAGAGAGAGAGAGGAAGAGAGAGAGAGAGAAAGATAAGGAGAGAAAAAGAAAGAGACGTGAGCATTGAAGCCTTAATGATCAATGGGTCAGGTTAAACGTGTTACACTGTATACATTAAATTGTTTGCCTTCGTATGTTCGTCTTTTGTGTGCGTGTGTATGTTTGTGTTTGTTTGTTTGTATGTATGTTTGTTTGTGTGTTTGTGTATGTATGTTTGTTTGTTTGTGTTTGTTTGTATGTTTTTGTATGTATGTTTGTTTGTTTGTGTTTGTTTGTATATTTGTGTACGTGTGTATGTTTGTGTTTGTTTGTTAAATGTTTATGTTTGTTTGTGTATGTTTGTGTATGTTTGTATAGTTAGTTTGCGGTTTTGAATTGTATCATATGACTGTTTGTTTATGCATTCATTTTTTTTATCTATTCTTTCTATCATTCGTTTTGCTTCTGTGTCAACAATTGATTATTTCATTAATTCACATAAATTTGTCTTCTTTGTTCGTGTGTTCAATCATTCATTCGTTCATTCATTCATTCGTTCGTTCGTTCATTCATTCATTTATTCATTCATTCATTCTCCTCTCCACCACTCCTTCAACCCGATTAATCAACGACTCCCACATGAATACAAAAGAAAGTTGTATCAAGCCAGGCAACCGTGAAAGATTCCCTTGTTCGCTCCAATGTGTATTTGTTTGTATGTATGTTTGGATGTTTGTTTGTATGTATGTATGCTTGTGTGTTTTTATGTTTGCTTGTTTGTATGTATGTATGTATGTATGCATATATGTATGTATGTATGTATGTATGTATGTATGTATGTATGTATGTATGTATGTATGTATGTATGTATGTATGTATGTATGTATGTATGCATGCATATATGTATATATGTTTTTGGATCACCGAGTTAGCTCAGTCGGTAGAAGTGCCAAGTCTCGAGCTGTTATTACGCGAGAGTATGGCTCGAATACTGCCTATTTGAAACTCAAAGACCACGAAGATTTAAGTCCAATTACAGAATAACATATAAGAATATAAAAAATCTAAAAAACGATAAATACACATACACACATACATACACACATACATACACACACATATACATACATGCACATATACATACAAACACACACCCATATACACACATACATACATACATACACACGTACATACACACGCATTTCAGCATACCAGCAAAGCATATTGTGTTTACTTTTAATTAATAATATAGTGACTGGGTGCACCAGACTTTATTATGTGTAAGTGTCTCTCTCTCTCTCTCTTTCTCTCTTTTTTACTCTCTGTTTTGTGTGTATTTATGTCTCAGTGTGTGTGCGTGTGTGTGTGTGTGCGTAAATGTTTTTTCAGCCTGTATGTGTGTGAGTGTATTTGTGTTTTTCAATGTGTGTGTGTGTGTGTGTTCGTTTTAGTTATAAATGATTCAGTGTTCATGTTATTTATGTTGTATTGGGTTATTTAATTATGTCTTAAATTAAATAACAAGGAAAAATTCCATTAAAGAAGATTCAATGTAAATAAACATGAAGTAAAAATTTTATACAGAAAAATATGTAAGTTAATCAGATCAATTTTCACAGCAAACAATTTGTAAACAAAAGTTATACACACAAACATACAACAATCTTAGTAATTCAAATGTAAAACAAACACACACTTACAAACCTACATACAAACCTACAATACAAACAAAATAAATATATGCATACAAACTGACAAACAAACAAAATATGAAGACATTGACGAACATACGATAATACCAACATACAAATGAAAAAGAAACACACACTTACAAACATACAAACCTACAATACAAACAAAAAAAATATATATATATATATATATATATATATATACATACAAACAAACAAACAAATAAACAAACCAACCAACCTCATGCTTTGGACGAATTCTATAACTTAACGGCGCTTTGATTGCCTTTATAGCGGCCGCAAATGTTTATCGGAGCACACATACATACATACATGCATACATACATACATGCATACATACATACATGCATACATACACACGCACATACATACAATACATACATACGTACATGCATACAAAAAAACAATATATATACAGCATATAAATGCAAATGCATACGTGTGTACATACATTCGATATACATGCAAATGCATACATACATACATACACACACACACACACACACACACACACACACACACACACATACATACATACATCATACATACATACATACATACATACATACAAGCATACATACACACACATACATACACACACATATACATACTTACTTATTTACATTTACTTACGGCCTTTTTGTTATATTTTTTCTAATTTGAAATATTATTTTATATCTCATCGCTTTTCTGTTGAAAAAGTTGTAGGTAAATTTTTTTTAAAGTTTTGGTGACTAAGAGGGATGAGGGGTAGAAATTCAAAATTAAGGATGAAAATTTTTGTAGCCTGCCTGAAGATGATACAGATTCATTTTCAAGTTTGTCATCTAGCAAATCTATTGAATCTTTGAATTCATGGAAATTTTATTGCTAAAAATATTACTGAAGATTTAATGGTTGAAAAAAAGAAAGAAAATGATGATAATGATGATGAAATTGTTGGCACTGGCACTTGTTTTTTGTGACAGTTGATATTGAAGAAGACGTAGAAGACTGCATTTGATTCAGTAATCGAAGGATTTTGTAGAACGCATGGGAGCGCGAAGGCCTTCTGTGACAATGTACACCAGACGACAACGCAGGCTTCGTCGGTCGAAAGGTGTCTTTCAAATAAAACTGAACTGCTTATAATTCAATCATTCATTGACTAGATGCTACTGAACAAAAACAAAAAAGTAAAAGAATATATTTTTTTGAAAAACTGGGAAGAGTTAAGCGAGGCTGTGTCATGGATAGGTTAATAAAAATGATGATATGCAGCTGACTTCTGAGCCAGTACTTACATATCAATTGACAAGCACGGTTGGAAAACGACTGATATGTTGAACAAGTATTTCGAATGAAATGATTCGGCGTTTTAACAAATATTTGTGAATCATAAGGAGGTACCAGATATATAAATTGCTGATGACACGATTGTCAATTTCACGCGAGTCCGTCATTTGAAATCTATGAACTGTTCATTGTTATTAGGCAGCTACCATGCTGCTAGCATGGGGTGATTAACATCCAATCAACTGTTGCCGCCATCACGAACGTTACAGACATCTTGAAATGCAGCAGGCAAACTTTTTGAGAATGTTGTTACATTGTAGAGTGGAGCTCGTTGTCCTAGCCGATGTTATTTCAATTATTAAATTAGAAATTTATTAAAATCTTCTGATTATAATTATATTGTAAATAAATTGCTCTCCGGTTTTGCTATCTTCTAACTTTAAACGTAAGATTAAGACGGCAGGATGTTGAGCAGTGCGGATGCAGGCGGTTTAGAAAAATCTTCTCTGGTTGGGGTTTTCTCTCCCTATATGTATAATTTTGTTTGCATTGTAGGTTTGTATGTTTGTTTGTAAAAGTGTTTGTTTTATATTTGAATGCTGGTATGAATGAAGTTGAATATGCGGAGACCGAATAAGAATGTATATGTCTTGAATAGATTTAAATTTAAAGTTTACTTACTAGAATTTTCGAATTTTCAGGGAATTGCTCAATTTGTTGAAAATAAATTGCTGAATATAATTAAGGTTATTTAATTGATAAAGCAACAATAGAATTATCCAAGTTCATCACACACACACACACACACACACACACACACACACACACACACACACATATATATATATATATATATATATAGAAAGAGAGAGAAAGAAAGAGAGAGAGAAAGAAAGAAAGAGAGAGAGAGAAAAAGAAAGAGAGAGAGAGAGAGAAAGAAAGAGAGTATTCACTTTGCATTTCAATCCAGTCATGTACAGCCAAAAAAACCTGATGCTCTAAAATCTGAGCTAGCATATATATACAATGTATATATATATATATATATATATGTATATATATATCTCAACATTTCAAAAATTCAACACTACTTTCAACATTGTTCAACTTTTTTATATTTCTTTTTAATTTATTAATTTCAGAGAAATTAGACATTTTATTGTTTTTTAAAAAATTTTTATTAAATAAATTTGCAAATAGCTATTTCGAGTTATAAATAACTCATCTTCAGTGCATTATATATAAGGTATGTATGATATTTGATATAAAGGAACAAGTAATTATTAATTTATATAAATTATTTAATTAAAACAGAAAACCAATAAAATAAATTTAATAACTATAAACAATATAAAACGCGATTTTTAAAAATTTTAATTTTTTAAAAAACAATAAAATGTCTTATTTCTGTGAAACAATTAAACTATAAAGAAATATAAAAAAGTTGAACAATGTTGAAAGTAGTGTTGAATTTTTGAAATGTTGCGTCAACAACAGTCTGTTACCCGCCATGGGCCAGACGTACGTTTCGTCTCTCAGTAGCCTGTCGAATAAGGCATGAGATAACACAACTCAATTATTGTAACCAAGAAACTCAAATTAAGGTGTCGCGACCAATCGGTAAGAACAACATCATGTTGTTACAAGGTTTAAGATATATATATATACACATCCATATATATATATATAGATGTGCATATATAATTATAAGGTTATTTAATTGAAAAAGCAACAATCATGAAAGGTATGTTCGTATTTGCTTGTATCATGTTTTTTTTATTGTATGCGTATTGCGTGCGTGTACGCACAAAACAAAAACAACCCATAAACATAAAAAGGAGACGATACAAAGTTACCCACCTATTGTCAAATATTTTTTTTCTAAACTTTAATTGCCTTTGTTCAACTAACTCAAATCTCATCTACCTAAGTTCATACATGAGAATTTATACAAGTAGAATGTCGTCAGCACTCCTTCTTATAAACATAACTTGTTGAAAACGATACTGTCATTAATGTCATTGAGCTTTTTAGTTAAATTTTTGTGTTTACGAATTCATATTTTTTTATTTAAATACAAATTAAAAATAAATTCATTAACTTTAATACGTTTCATAATCATGGACATTAATTTAAATTGAAGCAACTATTTTGCTATATAGAAATTTGTTTAGAATTAAAACTGTGGATTGTGCCAGTTGTTGGGAAACATTCGAATATCATTTCAGCGGTTGGTTGCTGATAGCAGAGCTGAAATTCTATTACGTTGGTTTTGTCGGCAGATTTTTACCGTGACAATTTAGGAGACAATAAAGACAATTTAGGAGACAATAAAGACAATTTAGGAGACAATAAAGACAATTTAGGAGACAATAAAGACAATTTAGGAGACAATAAAGACAAGGTTGTATGTGAATGAAAAATTGAATGAATGAATGAATGAACGGATAGTTCCAAATGCAGTCCTCCCAGCAAAAAGTTGGACCACCTCCGACATACATGCATTATGCATAAATATCCCTCCTCAAGAGCTTATTTAGGTTGCCTTTTCGCGGGTGTTTGCGGTTTTGGAAAAATCTTCTCCGCTTGGGACTCTTATACACCACTGATTGAAAATAAAGGAAAAGTATTTATTGCATTGAAAAATGTATTGACAGGTGCACATGGGTCGGGGAGGACAATCTCGGCTGGTGTTTATGAAAGGGCAATTCCATTTAATTTCCAAACATTACCTTTTTTCTTTTGATATTTATTTCTCGAGAATTTAAAAATGTTTTTCAATTCTCAAAACTTTTCCACTTGAATGAAAAATAGTTTCAGTTTCATAATTTCAGGTCCAATTACATAATTTTAGCTTAGGTTTTGATTTTAAATAAACTACACCGACCAATGGGACAAAATAGAACCAGAAAAAGCGGACATTTATTGTAACAATAACTTTTGGGAATAATAACGACACAAATTTGAACAATAAACATAATTAAATAATAATAATTGCCTCTAAAACCTGTAAAATTAACGGACAACATACGAATAATGATTGCAATAATATTAACAATGAACCCAATAGAGACTCCATCCAATCAACCAAAGATTTCGAAATAATAACTACAAAAAATAAACGGTCCAGTTAAGCGTTATCCAACAGCAAGCAGAATAGTACCGAACCATGGAACTATATAACTATTAGTACATTATTATTATTATTGCGATTAAATATATTAATATTATTGCGATTATATAATTCAATGTACCGAACTGAAGAACCGGTCCGCGAAAAGCGACAACTAAATAGCAACCACGACATTACGAAAAAAACCGGTTCGGTTAACCGGTACACATATACAAATCGTTTTTATTGTCGACATTACGATAAAAAACCGATTCGGTTAACCGATACACATATACAAATCGTTTTTATTGTCGACGGTTATAAGTTCATCCCTGCTTACCATGTAGGCGAGGCAGTGTCTCAAGGCTTTGATCGATAGGGCCGAAAACTGGAGCTCCTCACGAATGTGGCGGAATATCATTGCTAATCGGACGCCTTGTTACGTGTGTGTGTGTGTGTGTGTATGTATGAATTTATGTATGTATGTATGTTTGTATGCATGTATGTATGTATGTATGCATGCATGCATGTATGTATGTATGTATGTATGTTAGATATCTGTTTATATAATAAAGGAAATGATTTTTATTACTCTCTCAATCCTTTTTATGCTTATAATAATAATAATAATAATTAAATAATAATAATAATTAAATAATAATAATAATTAAAAAATAATGATAATAATAATAATAATAATAATCACCTTCATAATTATCAGCGTGTCGCAGCAGGTAGGTTTTGATAGACTCTTGCAACTTTCTGCTCTTCTCAACCACCTGTCGGATAGCAACAGCAACAACAATAATAATAATAATAATAACAGTAAAAATAATAACAAAAAAAACAATAATAATAACAATAATAATAACAATAATAATAATAAATAATAACAACGTGAAATTTTTGGACGTCCATATGATCTTTGAACGAGAAACCCGTGTCTACCAGCTCTCCAATGACTTTATCAACTGTCTTTGAGTGGAAATTATTATTACTATTTATTTTATTATTTATTATTTTATTATTATCATTATTATTATTATTATTATGACTAAGATAACACACAAAAAGCATACCAATCAGCATGCACATACAGACACACATACAAATGAACACGAACACACACACACACACACACACAGACGTGCATACATACCTACAAATGCATACACACATAATACATGTACAGTGCACACACACGCACGCACACACACACGAACATAATCGTTGAAATCTGGACACATCTTCGCCAATAAGTTTCTATTGTACGATGATACGTTTTTCTTCCTTAATAGGGCCATTGCTAGGTCAAGGTAGGAATTTTCCTAATATAAAAATAACTATTATTACTATTATTATTACTACAACTGCTACTACAACCACTACTACTACTACAAGCTGCACTTACTGCTACTTCTACTACTACTATTACTATAACAACTACAACTACTACTAATACTGCTACTATTACTACTACTACTAATACTACTGCTACTACTACTACAGCTACTACAAGCTGCACTTGCTGCTACTTCTACTACTACTACTACTACAACATTTGCCATTACTGCTACTACTATTACTATAACTACTACTACTACTGCTGCTGCTGCTATTACTACTACGCTATCATTATCATCACCATCGTCACTATCATCATCGTCGTCGTGTCATCATCAGTATCACCATCGTCAATTGGTTAAGTTGGGTAATAAGTTTACTGATTAGTTGGTTGGATGGATGGTTGATTGGATGATTGATTGATTGGTTGAAGGAGAATGATACTGTGACCATTATGATACTGATATCAAAACGAAATAGAAAACCATAGATATCATAATCCAAAACGAAATAGAAAACCATAAATATCATAATCGAAACGAAAACCTTCATTTGAGTAGGAGTAGTGTATTGGAACCATGGAAAGCTCAGTTGATAGTATCTTGTGTGCAGCTCTAACCTCTCCAGCTTTGATGATATCTCCATCATCCTATTTTCCAGGATCTCTGAGAGATTGGTTGGTTGATTGATTGGTTGGTCGGTATGTTGGTTGGTAGGTTGGTATTTTGGTTGATTGATTAGTCGGTTGATTGTTGTTAACAATCAAACAAACAAACAAACAAAACAAACGAAAAACCAACAAAACCCCAAAAGACGCATACAAACCCACTAACCAATGCGATCACAGACAACCTCCCTATGAGTAGGCCTATCCATGTACACCCGACTATCTCTAACTCTACCTCGAACTTTAACCAGAGATCCAATCTCTAGTGGGAGATTACCAATTTTAGAGTTTCTGCCAAGCTGGGATAGCCTATACAGGTCTCGAGTCATTTGAAATGTTCCTAAAAATTAATAATATATATATATCCGTGTGTATGTATGTATGTGTGTGTGTATGTTTGTATGTATGTGTGTGTATGTACGTGTGTGTGTATGAATGTGTGTGGCTATGTGTTTGTACGTATGTATGTGTGTATGTATATGTGTGTGTGTATGTATATATGTGTGTGTGTGTGTATGTATGTATGTATGTGCATATGTTTGTTTGTTTGTATGTGTGTATGTATGTTAGGAATTTGAATTATAAAATTATGAATAATAATTATAAAATTATTAATGTTAAATATGAAATTATGAATATAAAATTATGAAATTATGAATATTAAATTATAAAATTATGACTGGTCCATTGGTGTGGTTTCATGGATACCCTCTTATATTTCAACCTAAAGTAGCAGCAGCTTACACTGGCCGTGCCGTCATCAACTTTAAACGAAAATTGTTTTAAAAATAATAAATTTTAATTATAACTAATTATGGTAATGTAATTATAAATACATAATATAAAAACTAAATTAATTATTCCTAAATAATAAATTTAAACGCACGAAGAATTTAAAATTTAATAGCTTGAAATAATTTTTTTTTAAATATATAACATTTATATTTTATTCTGGATTTCACAAAAATATTAATTCTGATATTATAATTTATTATTATGAATAATTATTCGACATTATTTACTTGAAAAATTAATTATCTTCTCTGTTTTATTGAGTTTACTGATGACACCGACCAACTCGATGCAAAATATTGGAGCTTCATTTAGGATATATAAATCTTTTTTGGGAAAATAATTATATTCATAATCAACTAATTAATACAACTAATTGAAAACAAATATTATTTTATTTCAAAATCAATTTATAATAGTAAATATTTTTAAAAATAATATTGTACATATTTAATATCATTATTAATTATTAAATATAATAATTAAACTTTTAACTTTTAGCGAGCACATGTTTAAAAACTAATTAATTGATAAATTTAACTGTTAATAAAATTAATTAGCTAATAGACTGTTTAATAAATGGTTTAATAATTCATTTAGTCAAATTTAATAATTTTCTTTAATAAAATTAATTAGAATTAATAATTAAATAAAACCAAATAAGATAAGATGTGGTCATGATAATAATTATATGGATGAATCAGTCAGCAATTCATGAACATAAGGATGAAAAAACAAATGAGTGAATGAATGAACAAATGAATGAATGATCAATGATTAATAAACTAATGAGTGAATGATAAATGATTACATTAATGTTAATGAATGGATGGATGAAAGAATTAATGAATGAATGAATGGATGAATTAATGAATGATTGAATGATCAACATACTTTCCCAGAATTTAAGCTTGTAGACATCACAAACGAACACTTTCGCATCGTAAATTGTGTTCAACTTTAAAAAATCCCTAACAAGCTGCCTGGACATTTTTTTGAGAATTCAATAAAAATTAATTCTTATACTCAATTTCTTTTACTATTTTACTATTAAATTGAACTATGAATAATTTATTTATAATAATATAATTCAATATATTTGTATTTTTGTTAAATTTAAAATGTAAAGTTTAAACTTTATTATTATATAATATTATAATATCAATAATTCACTATTTAATTATATATTACATGATCATTTAGTGCAAATTATGAGAAGCTTTTTGGGAGTTTATGTTTAATTTTTATTTTATTCAATATTATTTATTCATTTTATTTATTAAATTATTATAACTATAACCATTTATGGGTTTTTAAACTCGGCGCATTTGTCAAAGTTTTAAAAGTGAATTTAATTCATTTCTAGTGATGTAACAACCCTAACCGTACCCTGGTGCTTGAAGCCATGGTCCTGGCTGAAACTGGAGAGGTATATATAACCCATAGATAGAACCATAAAACAGATGACATCAACTATGTTACGACTATGTTATCCTTTAAGGAGTGACGGGCGATTTGTACTTGTCTATGTATGTGGTTGTGAATGAATACACCGGCACAAACAAATAGTAGTGCTTTAAATAAAGCATGAACCACCATATGAAAGTATGCTAGCGCAGGTAAGTTTAAATATGGTTAAACCAAGCGCCAGGTGAAATTGTAGTCTAGTCATTCTATTGATACAGACGTATGTGAAGATGTTACTAGCATTCGTTGTGAACTGAACAAAATTATATAGCTGAATAAAAAATGGATGAAAAATGTTAACAAATAAATGACATTAAGAATAGAATAAACACGAAGATAGAACGAGTGGTTTGAAAATGAAAATGATGAATGATAGACTAGAGGTTGAAATTGTACAGTCGCCCATTGAAAGCTTGGTAGATGAGCTGCAGAGAGCCAAAGAAAAAATTTAAAATTTGAATCATGGAATTATATAACTTTTGTTATAACAGAACAAAATTAAAGATTCTGAACAACATAATTCAATGGTTTGAATCCAAGTTGCTTTTTGTAACGATATTATTTAAACTGCACCAACACTCAAAGCCGATAATTTAATTTCAAATCGTCATTACATTTTTGCTGACTGAATGAAATTATTTCGTTAATGAAAATCTTTTCTATAAAAGGGTTGACTTGGCACTACCTAAAGCTCCTTATGGCTTCCCGAAAGAGTAGGTTGGGAACCATGGTTTAATTGGAAAACTTTGCTTAAGACCTGTCGACCTTGGTATTTTCTAATCTTAATTTATCTTTCGGACTCAACCATTTGTTTGAAAAAAAGAGGTCAGGATAGGACCCGGACGATATGGAATAAATTATATTATAGATATTGACAAGGTCTCCATTTTTTCTTTTGCTCGGTCAATCTCGATGTAGCTTGAGGTCTCCACTGCAGACATGCTTGTTCAGTACATGACTCGAAGGCAGGCAGCATCGTCAAAGTTTTAGATTTCTATCTTAATTCACCGAAAAATTTGACTGCTGTATAATGAGAATTTTTAAATACAAAAAATATCAAACTTGAATAATTGTTTTAAAAAGCTGATTTATAATGCAAATGATAATTTGAAAGATATAGGGACAAAAATTTCTTTCATGATGAATAAAATTTCAAAAAATTTGATATTACAAAAATTGTTTAAATGTTAAAAAGTTTGATATAATAAATTAAGAGCTGGAAAAGTCATCTATTCAAAACAATGAGAGAAAAAATATTTAAAGTTAACAGTTGCGTGGAAAGTTTCATCGATAAAACGACAGTTCTATTATATGTTTATATTAAAAATGGCATTAAAAGCATAATAAATAAATATTTTAAGTATGAATAAAGTTTTATTTTTAATTAAAAAATATAAATTGTAAAATATTTTCATCCTGGTCAATCAGAATTAAAGCCAGACTTCGAACTCCTCGACAAATCATAAAATATGACAATAGTTGGGTACCTTCTGTATTGTATTAGTAGCTTTATTCGATTTACAAAAAATTCATCCTAGAAAATTCATTGTGGGAAAAATTCCTCGGGAGGGGGGGAATTCATCGTGGAGTAAAATTCATAGTGGATAATTCATTGTGGTATGGTATTGAGACCCGGAGCGGAAATATTTGTAAGGCCGTTCAATTTAAATTAACAATCGAAATCGAAACCGAATTCGTTTACTTAGATTATCGTTGATAGTTGTGGGTGACCAGCTGCAGTAGGCTCAATTCCTATCGTGCAATATAATATTAATTGCTAACTAATAATTGGCTCAATGGTTAAAGGCGCCTGGTCTTGCTATTTCAATTACTGGGTTCGAATACAAAGAGATCCCCGCCTATCATATGCAATGTGTATGATGCGTGGTTTGCACGCGTATTCATATACGCTGTGTGTGTTTGTCGTTGAAATCTCTTTTGCTAACGCAAAAGAGAGAGAGTAATCTTTTTAACCTTTTAATTGCTAACTATCGTTTAACCGTTAAAATGCCGAAGTCTATTAACTATTCGGCCTAATTCGTCATTTAATTGCCGAAACTAATTCATTATTCGGCTTAATTAATTAATTTATCGATTTAAATTTGTACAGTTGTTGGTGTTGTGTTCGATTCCTGACCTTCGTCAATACTGTCGTTCAATCTATTAATGAATGTTTGAAAATAATTCACATTTCGACTCCTTTCAATTAATTTCGACAAATTTCAACTTGGATTCGAATAAATTTCAAGCTAATTGCACTTGCTCGGCTCGCGCTCGAACCCTCTACGAGAAAACGGTTGGCACTAATATTGGCCGGACCGCTCGATACGCCTGCCTCAATTGTCAACTATGTGGCCATCAAGATTTCGTCTAACCGACGAATCACCACCTAAATTAACTATATATTATATTCAGCCCCACGATGAATTTCCCATGACGAATTTTCCAGGCACCGCTTTATTCAAGAATCACAAATACACACAAATACACACACATACACACACACGCGCGCACATACACACACGCACACACGCGCACATAAAAGCACAACGCACTAAAAATTAACCAGGCCCATTAACCAATCACCATTTTCACCCCAAACAACTTATGAAAAACTAAAAAAACCAAATTAACCAGTACCCCAAGAAAGAAATGACGAACTCAATGTTATCTATATCTTATTTTGTATTTTTTTTAGCTTAGGCACTTGTTCATTTAAACAAACGCATTAGCCCGGAAAATACAGAATAACATTGGAAAACATCGAGGTTGCTAGCCTTGGTTCTACCAAAACTGCCTGATCATCATGCGCATGGTCTGGATGGGGTGGAATGAGTCGTCGTCCTCTCTGTAAACATCGAACCTGGTGGTGCCGAATATGTCAATGTAGTAGCAGTTAGTGAACCAGCCCACCGACCTCAGTCCATCCGAGCAATTTGCGTAGGTCGATGAGTCGCGACCGGAAACGCTGAAGTAAGTGTTGTGCTGGTAGAAGTTGACGTAGTGAGAGCCGCTCATGTAAGCCATAATGTCGTGACCTGTATCGCCTTGGTAGTTTTCAACGTACAGTCGGTACCTGATGATGATGGTGGTGATGGTGGGGGTGGTGATGATAAGGATGATGGGGGTGATGATGACGATGATGACGATGGGTATGAGTATGATGACGAAGATGTTGGTGGTAGTGATAATGATGACGACGGTGGTGGTGATGATTTTATCAACTACAGTCTCTACTGTGGAAGTCGGAAATTTTTTGATCAAAAATTCGGAGTGCATAGAATTCTATCAGACTCCGACTTCTTGCCGCTAGATACTTGACTGTGTTTGGACAATCTCAGGATGGTCTTGAGTTTGGTGAATGCAACCCATGCCAGAACAGTTCTATTGTCCACGTCTTTCTCACTTGACGCTATGTATAAACCGAGACATTAAAGTCGTTGGCAATCATTATGCTGCTTGCGTCACTTAATTGGATCTGGACAGTCTTTTTGACATTTATTTCTAAATCAACCGCTTAGGCACTCTGTTTGATAGCGGATGACTGCTGTTGTGCCCTTCTGGTTTCGCCTTCCATGTATGGGAGATTGTTAATTTTTTGTTCGGGTGTCTCATCTGCTGTCTTGACTTCTTCGAGTTCGTTGGTTTTTTTGTCCAGAAGTTGATTTATGTGCTGGATAGCCGAAATCACCAGCAGATTGTCTACAGACCTAGCCGATAACTATTATAAACTGGAACGGTGCAGGCACATCATACTGTAGGACGTCTGTTGTTATGGCGAAGGCTTCAGACATCTCTCCTTCGATGAGCTCTTGACTTTTTGGTTGATCGTACATCACTTTGATTGCATTTACTATCTCTACTGGTATTCCATAATGACGTAAGATAGCAAACATCATTTCGCTCTCAATTGAATCAAAGACTTTTCTGAAGTCAATGAATGTTATGTACATTGGGATGTCATGTGCCTATGTTTCTTCCATGATTCTTTCCAGAATGTGAATTTGTTTGTTGCACCCAAGATCTGCTCTAAAGCCTGCTTGATTGTTTTGTAGCAGCTTATCGATCGGGTTTCGTATTCACTTCGTAAATAATAATAATGGTTATAATATAAATAACAACAACAACAACAACAACAATAATAATAATAATAATAATAATGGAAACTTTTTTTATTTTGTCTAAAATATACAGTAAAATGAAAATAGTCTATGATACTTACCATACACATACAAAATGAGTACACGAAGAAATAAAATCAGTTCAATAAAAATAAAAAACAATAAATAAATAAGAATAATAATAATAATATAACTAATAATAAACTAACAAATCGCTCTCGGAAGAAAGATAGAATGATTGCCACTCATCTGCCCACCATTTCCCACATGCGAAGTACTCCATCCTCAACTTGTAAGGAATCCCCTGCTGGTGGGCCTGATATGTTAGCTGCTGGACCTGTCGGGAGGTTTTTGTTTTTGTTTTTTTTAGGTTAATCAAAGTAGAGTAAAGATTATGAAGAAGAATAGAGATGTTTTAAAAAATAAATTCAAGAAATTGTTTGAATGAGAAGTTACATTCACAAACCATGGCGTTCATTTGGCACTACATACATTTACATCATGCGGCTGTTAACCAACTTTTTCATTGCCCATGTAGAAATTATTAGGAAAGTCTCCAAAGCCATTCCTGTAGGTGTCCCAATTTCGGAAAAAATCGTAGAGCCTGTTCTCGCGCTGCATGATGACCAGCCAATCATAAATGAAGTAGCCCAAATAGGGCGTGACCTCCAACGGGATTTCCACATTAGCCGTATGGTTGGTGTTGTTGAAGTCTGCAAAGTTATAATAATGTTTCTGATGTTGGATTGCCAAACTGGTTTGGTCTCGTTTCAGATTTTAATCTTGATATTATATTTTATTTTTATATTTTATAATATATTAATACTTTAAAATATATCATTTTTATTGTTATCAGTTCTCTTGTTTTCATTGTTAACTTTTGATTTTACATTTTCTTCATGGTAATTTTTGTGCTGTTGAACTGGATTTTCAGAAATTGCCCTACATAAATGCAAATTGAACGATCCCAATCATCATAACAGTCATCATCATCATCTCAATCATATCCATCGCCATATCAGACTTTCTGGATCGGAGCATATACAAAGCCGTCTAGAACTATCGAGACAGGTGTAGAAATAGTTTGGTCCGCAGGTTGAGTTGATGTTGACTTCTTTGGTACAGTTGTAGTATATCTGGCCATTGTACGTAAAGGGTAGAATGCAAAGGGACACTGGGAGTACGGTGAGCTGGTTGTCTGTTTGGATAAATATATCCAAGTGTTGTTGGTTTATTTGGTGAGTTGAGCTTGTATTTGTCCTATGTTGTTGTGTGTTGTTTCATATTCTTTCTGTGAACACCACACACACACACACACACACACACACACACACAACACACACACACACACAAGCACACACACACACACACACACACAATGTTTTTTCTGTCACCACACACACACACACACACACACACACACACACACACACACTCACACACAATGTTTTTTTTGTCTCACCACGCACACACACACACACACACACGCACACACACACACACCAGCACACACACACACACAATGTTTTTTCTGTCACACTACACACACACGCGCGCGCGCACAAACACACACACACACAATTGTTTTTTTGTGTTAGTTTGTGTTTTGTGGGCTTAGCGTTGAATACTGCATCTTGGTGTTGCGTGTCACTTCATGTGCTTTTATTTGCGTTTGGCTTCTTACTGTGTGTGTTTTTAGGAGAAAAAAAATTGCAAAATGAGAGAAGAAAGAGAAAGAGAAAAAGAGAGAGAGAGAGAGAGAGAGAGAGAATAAACAATGATGTGTTGTTTATGTGTAATTTTGTGTTGGTTTAGTTTCCGTTGTTTGTTAGTTTAAGTTGCGTTGAGTTAATTTGGCAAATTGACTTTGAAAGAAAATTGAAAACAAAAAACGAAAAAGACCGAATACGGTTCAAAAGCCACCTGCCCGAAACTGAAAAATGTTGCACGCTTCGTGTTTTTATTGCGATGCATGCGTTTACGTTACGCACAAATGCGTTAATTTACGTCCTGTGGTGTGGATGTGTGTGGTGTGGATGTGTGTGTGGTGTGGATGTGCGTGGTGTGGTGTGGATGGTGTGGTGTGATGTGGATGTGTGTGGTGTTGATGTGTGAATGTGTGTGGTGTAATGTGGATGTGTGTGGTGTGTGGATGTGTGTGGTGTGGATGTGTGTGGTGTGTGTGGATGTGTGTGGTGTGGTGTTGATGAGTGAATGTGTGTGGTGTGATGTGGATGTGCGTCGTGTGGTGTGGATGTGTGTGGTGTGGTGTGGTTGTTGCAGCTTCAGTAGCACAAAATTTCATATAGTAACTAAATTACTAAAAACAAGCAACTTAGCTTATGTCATGGTTGGGGAAATAAATTCACTCACCAACGCATTCGGTTACAGGTGCTTGAATGGTGGTTTTAATGGTGGTAGTTTTATGTGTGGTGGCTATCTTTGCCGTTGACGCTGAGGCCCCAGTTGCTATTGTAGTAAGGGCTGCAGTTGTGGCTGTTGTAGCGACGGCTGGAGGAATGGTTTGTGATAACTCGCTCTGTGAGTTTTATAAACCCTTGATGACTCAACCGTTTTAAATTACTTTTTATAGTCTCACGAAAACATTGTACAGTTTAATATCAACACAAATCAACACGTACATCCAATATAAGGTACACACACACAACTGAAAAGATAGGAAGTACAAATCAAACACTAAAACATGATACACCGATAATATATGATACACTGATAAAATATGATAAACTGATAAAACATGACACACCGACGAAATATGATACACTGATAAAACATGATACACACTGATAAAACATGATACACTGATAACACATGATACACTGACGAAATATGATAAAACATGAT
Organism: Helobdella robusta; assembly: GCF_000326865.2. Classification (NCBI taxonomy): domain Eukaryota; kingdom Metazoa; phylum Annelida; class Clitellata; order Rhynchobdellida; family Glossiphoniidae; genus Helobdella; species Helobdella robusta. The sequence continues at coordinate 167,934 of NW_008705537.1, forward strand.
ACAACATGATACACAGTACACAAATAGCAACTCAAAATATTTTACAACACCCACATAGAAGACCTTCCAAAGGTACGAACCTGGTACAACGTACAACCTGGAGACAACAAAGCATTGGTACTGTTACTACGTGAAAACAACTCGCATACAACTGAATTGTTTACAGATTTGATATTGAAATGCCCACATTTTGGCTGTCCATCAACAGTTGTGATACCAAACAACAAGCATAGGACCCCGCAATGGGTTTGGGACCTAGGTTTTGGGGCCGAAATTGTTTTCGCGGGTTTATCTAGACAGCAGACCTTATCAGGAGGATTTGAACTGCTGTAAGCCGTCCTGGTTCAAATAAGATAAATAGTTTTTTGAGTTGAAATTTAAAAAAATTAGCTTTTTGAATTGAAATTCTTCAATAATTTTATTGAGTTTGTTTATTAATAACAACAACATCAATGGCAGAGCTTAAAAGTATCCGGTTCTTCTTAACTCTGTGTGACCGATTTCGATTGCAAAAAAACCCCGTCTGTCATACATATGAACACTGCCTTTTACGTATGTTGGATACGTTTGAAAAAGTCAAGATACCTATTGCGCGCTATATAAATTAAAATTTGAATAATAATAATAAAAACAAAAATTATATTTATTACTATTATTAGACTTGAAATTAGTATAAGTATACAGTGGGTTCCCGCAGAACAGACCACTTCCACAACAAATTTTTGCAGAACGGACCACGATTTTCTCTGAAATTGCGGTCCTCACAACGAACTTTTGTCTCCACGGACTCCGGTTGAAGCCCTCCTCGAAAAACACCGACAAGAAGTCAACGTGAAGAAATTGCAGCTCCTGGCAGAAGAAGCAAAACAGGATAAGACGGTGGAACAATCGGAAACGGCCATCTCGACGCTTGAGACCGCCGACATCAAGTCAAACCTCAGCGACTGGATGCGCCTACAGAACTGGGTAAATGAAACGCACCCGGATAAAGCAGAATCAAACCGTCGGCGAAGTGTTCGACGACCACCTCAAGTTATATCGCGACGCTTTGAAGACAAAGGAGAAGCGGTGACTTCGGAAAGGTTTTTGTTGCTCCGGCAATCCCGGAAAAAAGAGCAAACCGAAAGAAAAACCGAAGAAAACGGCAGAAGAAAGGAAGTAAGAGAGAACGCCGGAAATACCACAGCCTGGCCTTCTGAGTGTCAGAGAAGTGTTCCTTCCCGCTGCGGGCCCTTCCAGTTCATCGCCGACTTTACAAAAAAAAAATGAAACGAAAATCTCTCATGTTTTTTCAAAGGCCTCAACTTTTTTCTAGAGCAGTTGAGCAAAATCAAATGAAAAAATACAGAAAGAAAACTTAAACTTTTTTTAATGAAGTTAAGCAATGTGTCCGTAGGACTTTTTCTTAGTTATTGCACTTTTTACTGCTTGTCTACTTGTTGCTAAATATTTATGAGTAGTGAAAAAAACAAACTGATTGGGTTCGCTGAATTCTGCTTGTTCATCTGTTTTTTTCCAATTTTTGTGATTTTTTGGTTCGGCGCGGAACCAATTATTTCGATTTACATAGAAGTCTATGGAAATTCGTGTTTCGCAGAACGGACTTTATTGTGGGGACCAACTATATTTAATATTATAAAAAAACACGTTGAAAATAATACAAAAATACAAAAAATAATGTAATAAAAGACAAAAATAATGTAAAAATACATAAAAATGATACAAAAATACATAAAAATAATACAACGATACAGAAAGAACACAGAAATAAATATCCAGAACAATGCAAAATGTTACTAACTTGTACATTGCCATCGATGCAGTTTCAACTTGCAAGAAGTACACCGAAAGTACCAAAGTCAACCTCAACGTAAGAAAATTAAAGGAAATCGTTGTCATCATTTTTATATATTCATTTATTCTTATCAACACATCTATATAACTTTATTTTTAAATAATTTTTTCAGCCAAAGTTGGGAGAAACCAGAAGCTCTTGCGAGCTTGTATGGTATGTTTAACAATTTTATCTATATAATAATCATAATTGTTACTATGTATAATAATTTTTGTAATAATTATTTTCATTCCAAATTGGTCATATAAAAAATTATTTTTTGTAAAACTCAGTCCAGTGTTTGCCTTAGAACAATTTAACAAGATCTATGCAACAATAAAAACCAGACTATTAATATTTCAAAAAAATTCATAATTAATTATAATTAAAATAGTTATGAATAATTTTAATATAATTTTGATCATAATTACTGTTATAATTACGGTTGGATAATTTTATGCATTAGACAAAAGATCATCATTCATTCAGCTGGCGGGTTTTATAATTAGCGTATCCGCTGTATGTTTCGTGGTTCGGAGGGATGATTAATTACCTTGAATATTAACTAACAAGTGAACATACGAACAAATAAACGAACGAACGAACGAACAAACACATTCACACACAAACACCCAGACGCAACAATTGAAACAGACTTGCACTGTCCATACATACAAACATAAAAACATAGCTACATACCCATACACACACACGCACACACACAGATACACAAACGCACAGATACATACATACATACATACATACATACATACATACATACATACATACATACATACATACATACATACATACATACTTACATACATACATACATACTTACATACATACATTTTTTTTTTATTTTATTTTATTTTATTTTCATTATAGAAGACCAAATAAGTTTAAAATAAACTTGTGGAGAGGCCACCCTTAACTAAGTCATTAATAAACATAAAGGTTCAAAGGTTAGAAAATTTAAAAAAATAAATTTCGGCGTTCAAATGCATTCAAATACTATATCGAAATTTTATAAAAATGTTAACTCTAATGAAATATATTCAGATAATACTTCTGAAACAGTCAAATAATCATAATAATAACGGACAGACAAAAACACACACGCACCACACACACGCACCACACACACGCACGCACAACACACCCACACTTCTATTCATATTTAAACAACAGCTATATATTAATGTATATAAATCGTTAGATGGTGGTGTCGGGGTGAAGTAAGTAAAGCTGAGATTGCAACCTTTTTTTGAAGAGTTGCTTGTTTGTTATGTTATGAATGGCATGAGGCACAAATAATTTCCAAATTTTAGGGCCAGTTGTTTTTAAACTTGTAGAGATGAGTTTAAGGCGAGGATCAATGTTAGAAAAAAGAATATTATCATTATTGGAGGAAGTAGTTGAATAATTATTTAACAAAACATTCGAAGCTGACGATATAATCAGAGGGTCCTCTTCCGATATATGATTGTTAGATATTTTAGCCATTGTTAGTTGATGTAGTTTGGCCAGATTTACTGTTGAGGAACCGCCATTCACGGATGATTACGTTTTCTGGCAAATTGTCAGGATCTTGAATTTTAGAAGTATCACTGGCGTTGATGCATACTCTGAACATTGTTGAGTCTTCGCCTTCATTACGAGGCAGAGTACCTGACGGAGCCAGAGAGCGTTTCAGCACTGGATAGCACGAAATTACCTGAATACCCACCTCCGATAGGTAGTCAATCACATTACTTCTGCTGCATTTTTTGATGTTGCTCATGGCAAATACAGATTTTTTGATCAATTTTTTATCAGCACTGAGTTTATTATTATCGTTTTTTTTAGCGCCAACTATTTTAGTGGGTAATTTTGATGATTCCAATTTGTTGCTAGTTATTGCAGGATTAGGTTGATTGGTTTCAGGTGAATTGTTAAGTCTTGGTCTTTTTTTGTTACGAGCAGCAACACTGAATGGTGGTATATATATATATATAATATATATATATATATATATATATATATACGTACAGACAGACAGACATAAGATAACATTAAAACAGATATGAAATGACATTTGTCAAAATAAATTAATAATGAAACTTCCACGAAAGATTCGGTCTTGTAATATTTTTTACTATAATAATAATAATACCAACAATAATAATTGGAATACTTCTCAACGGTAAATGGTGAGTTGTGGTTGTTTTTTCTCAATAAGTTAGGGGTCACATATAATCTGACCCGGGCCAAAAGAAAATGACCCTTGCACTCCCTACATCAAACCAACGATAGGCCGTCTCTCGGTTCGATTCACGACTAACATCTCTGACGTAAATGCACTCTACTGGAATTCTTAGTTCAGTTTTAAGAAATTTTCTTTTGAAATTCTTGATGATGTTATTACAAAACAGTTTTTTTTAATTATTAAAAAATTTTGTTGAATCTGAATGTACTGAGAACTGAGATGATGTTGTCATGCTGCGATAATTTTTTCTCTTACCGTTGGTTTTCAGTTTTGACATCTAACGAAGAATTTAAGTTTAAAAAGTATGAATAGACACAAATAACTATTGACATGAACAAATAATTAGAATTAAATGGAAATAAATGTTTATTCAATGTTATAACAAATACAAATAAATGAATTTATATAAATGATTAAACTCGGTTTTATTTTGTACCGACGATCAGCGTTCATATTGTAGCACGAATATTCTTGTATTCTAATAGCTACATTAATTTTTGTGTGTCATTGTACAATATCATTCTTTAGTATTTGTCATCAGTAATACCATGTGTGTGTGTGTATGTATATGTGTGTGTGTATGTGTGTATTATATAAATGTATAAGAGGTGTGGTGTGTGTATTATATAAGAGATGTGGTGGTGCAACGGGTAAGGCGTCTGATCTCGATGTTGCGTTGGCGGGGTTTGAATGCAAGAGATCCTTGCTTGTCATATTTTGGTTTTATCATAGGTAGCCAAACGGCAACCCCCGATCTCTGGGAAAATGTCGTCTAAACGTGTGTTGTTGTTGTTGTTTACTTTAAAAAATTTCCGATTTTTTATGAAAATTTCTAGTATATCATTGTAAAATTAATATCTGTAACTTATTTGTCTGCATTTGGAAGGTTAAGATGATGCATCCTGGAGTAAAAATAAAAAAAATAAAAAAAAAATAAAAAAAGAAGACAGAATGTGGATGTCCATGATCAAGCTATCAGGTAACTTATCTAGCATGGCCACCTTACAAATAGTTTTAAATAAATGAAATTTGAACGAAAAATTTCGTAAAAGAGAAATAATTATGTTCAGGAAATAAAATTGTTTCACGAATAATCCCCGATAAACATGTTAGTTGTTAGCATTAACAATTTTGTTTGGCAAGGGGCTTTGCCCGAGCTTATAATAATAATAATAATAATAATAATAATAATTAAACAAACTTAACTATGTTAGTAAAACATGTCAGTTGTTAGTACAATTTTTGATAATTTCAATTTGTCAAATGTATTAGGGGACGTCCTATTTCTTTCAGCCAGTTAACAACAGCAACCTGTTGGCAGCGCAACAACACAATCTGCAATGTGTGTCAATAATTGGCCACTGTCTGGGACGAAACTTTTTGAAATTTTTATTAAAAACGCGACCTCTTTTTTCCGCTATAAATTATGCCTTTGTTTGAGGCTCACACAAAAAAATGTTTCAAATTATGCCTTTACATTTCAGCTAATTCATTCAAACATTTTATGATTTTTTGTGGACCAAAACCCGGAGATAAGTTATTAAATGAACTCAGTTAATGTTTTGACAAATTTAAATAAAACCTAAAAAATGTTTTTATTTGTTTCTACCAGTACTTTCAGCTGTTTTGAAATTTATAGAGTGTAGTAAGCATTAATAAAATTGGAGTTGAATGACTTTAAAAAATGATTTTACACCGAAAATGAGAATGTGTGACAGCCAGGATTTCCAAAATATAGACGCCGATACAAGTAACAAAAATTTTATTCCAGATATAAAAAAAATTAATTAGACAAAGAAGTTTAAAAGCTCTTTACGAAAAATATTATACAATTATTTTTAAAGATCACTGCGTTTTCGGCATTATTCAACTTGTAGCTGAGTTTCTCAATTTTTCTAACGAGACTTTTATCATTTTGATGAAGTTTATTAAGATTAAATAAAAAACTTTTAATATATATATATATAAATATAAATATTAAAATTTTTTTATTTAAATATATGTATATATTGAAAGTTTTTTATTCAACTTTAATAAACTTCATCAAAATGATAAAAGTCTCGTTAGAAAAACTGAGAAACTCAACTACAAGTTGAATAATGCCGAAAACGCAGTTATTTTTATAAATAATTGTATTTATTATAGTCTAAACCCAAAAGAATATTATATATATGTGTATCTTTACTAAAATTTTGAATATCAAACAATCAAAATTGCTATAATTACGTATGTCAACATTTGTCAGATAAATATACCCAACAATGGTCATTATAATCAATGAAGCCGGTAGAAGAAATCTTTCTTGAAGCGGCCCGCGGGTCAATCGAGTTTGACTGACCTCTCCCCCATATAACAAACGTCATCAATACTGTCTGATAGACATCCTGAGAGCTTGGATCTGAAACCAGTCGTTAAAGGCGAAAGTATCGAAACCGATAGGAGAGCCAAAGAAATCGATATGACAGCAGGAGCTGAACCATCCGGCTGTTTGGAATACGGAGCAGCACTTGATCAAGCCGGTAGAGTCCTTATCGATCGTGCTGAACGGCATGTTGTTCTGCATAAAAACGCCGCCAAAATCCGTCCTACTCATTATATCGTATCCGGAATCGCCAAAGTATCCGGAGAGTCGGAGTGTGTACCTAGAGAGGGGTGATGGGGGGGTGGAGTAGTCGAAATTTGTATTCGTGGTGTAGTTGCGGATTTGCTATTGGTTTGCCGTTGTAAATGAAAAAGTGCGAATGAACGTTGGGTCGTTGATTGCTCTGGATCGACGAGAATGAATGAACGAATAATTTGAAATTACTTAATGAGTTAGCACCGATGATAACACGCAAATGTCAAGGTCATTTTGAGATTTTGTGAAATAATTTTCCACAACATACAGTAGAAGCAAATGCCATTACACCATAGTTTTCATACTTTTTTAATTCACTCTCAAGGTAGAATGTTCTCCACTCATCAGTCAGCCAGTTGTCAGCCACGAAGTATTCAATCCTCATGCTGTATTGCCTGCCTGCCAACTGTGCAGTGCTCGTTAACTGGTGTACCTGTGTGTTTGTTTGTTTGTGTGTACGTGTGTGTGTACATGTGTGTGTACGTGTGTGTGTGTGCGTGCGTGCGTGTGTGTGTGTGTGTGTGTGTGTGTGTAAAAGAGAGTAAGAGAGGGAAGGGGAGAAAGTGTGTGTGTGTTGTGTGTGGGCATACATTTGTGTATTTATACTTGCGTGGGATGTGTGTGTATGTAGTGTATGAGTTTGTGTGTATGTATATCATTGTACGTACGTGTGAGTAGCGTGTATGTTTGTATGTGTGCGTGTGCTTTATCAGTTTAGCGTTTTTGGACCAACCAATTTTTCCTCTCGCTGCCTCGAACGTGATCTCAAAAGTTCAACCGGTAGAAGTACTAAAAGTCGAAAAGTCGTTTCGGAATGTCCGCAGAGGAGTAAACCGAACTCGACAGTGTAATTCATTAAAAAGAAAGTGCCGATTAATTGAATGACGTCTGTCAAAATGTTGTATGACTCTAATGGACCAATATACTACATTGAATATGCTTCTTAATTTCTACAGCAGCAGCCAGAGTTCCATAGAAGAGAGTTGGTTCATCACTGAATTTTCCTCAGCGAATAATCCGCTGGAGTTTGGAGCCAAATGAAAAAGATCTGGTGGTGCTGATCTGTCGAAAGCAGAGCTGACTTTAACTAATTTTCCATCGCGGTTTTTCAAAATAAAAATCTCTTTGCTTATTAGTTCCAATTGCTCAAGTAAATGTTTTTTGTAAAACTCGATGGTGTCTTAATTTTTCTGGGTTGCTTGCAGAGCCGCTGCGGTTTCAGCTTCTTGCCAGTGTGGTGTGGTTTAGTTGGTCATGTGTAGTCTCAATGTGTTGGTAGATTTGACAAAGTGTTTTGAAGTTACAAGTAACCATCAAAACGTAATAACAGGGTTTAGTAAAGAAAAGTTGTTCTTAAAATATGTTTCAAATTTTCAGTTTTAATTTTTAAATTAAAATTGTAGCCAACAAGAATATATTATTTATTTACCTATAATATGTTATTCATCTATTTATTTAATTAATTAATTTATAAATTTTTCTATTTATTTATTATTTACTTGTTCATATGCCGATCCTATATATAAAATTTAGATTTAAATATTATTAATAAATAGTTTTGAACGCTAAAAAAATATTTTCATGAATAAATTATAATTTACCTTTTCCAGCCCCATCCAGAAATTGTTCGGAAAGATTCCAAATCCCTCTTTATAACTGGCCCACTTTAAATAAAAATTGTACAATCTATTTTCGCGCTGTAGGATGACCAGCCAATCAAAAATCGAGAATCCAAGATAGGGTGTGGCCTGATTCGGAATCGACCAATAGGAAGTGTGGTTCGTCCCGTTGAAGTCTGTTTGACAGCGGAGTGAATGAATGAATGGATGGATGGATGAATGAATGAATGAATGAATGAATGAATGAATGAATGAATGAATGAATGAATGAATGAATGAATGAATGAATGAATGAATGAATGAATGAATGAATGAATGAATGAATGAATGAATGAATGAATGAATGAATGAATGAATGAATGAATGAATGAATGAATGAATGAATGAATGAATGAAGAGGATAAATGTAAAAGTAAAGTGTATGAATGAATGATAAAATAAAAATAAATGAAAAAGTAACTAAATAAATTAATTAATTAATAATTAATTAATTAATGGAAGGCTGAGCAAGTATAAGCATCGGACGACTTCACGCGTTTCTAAACAACTAATTGTCTTTCCAGTGGGAATGAAACATGCTTATAAAGAATAGTTGTTGGATGGATGAATAAATTAACGAGTGAATGAGTGAACGAATGAATGAATAAATAAACGAATAAGTGAATGAATGGAGCGAGTGAGTGAGTGAGTGAGTGAGCGAGTGGGTGATTAAGTGAGTGAGTGAGTGAATGAATGATGAACAAACAAACAAATTAATGAACGAACGAACGAATGAAAGAATGAATGAACGAACGAACGAATGAACGAACGAATAAAAGAACGAATGAATGAATGAATGAATAAAAAAATAAATGCGATAACGAATAAGTGAATGAGTGAATGAATAAACGAACGAATGAAATAATGAACAAAAATAGATTTTTAAAAGACTGACGTGACCATGACGAACCAAAAATACCTAAAAACATAAGACTACAATTGTTAAAAATATGAGAAAATTAATTATTATATGAATAATTATACAAATAATTATGAAACCAAAAATATAATAATTATAATTTTTATAATTTAACATAGCGAGCACTCACCCAGCCCCACGCATTTCCGCAGCGAGTCGTAGTCATCTCTCTGGTCATATTTGGAATTACATTAACATAAATTTGCATATATTAACATCTATTTGTTCATAGAAATAGTCCAGATTTGCATAAATTAACATCTAGAGACATGAATTAGTCTAATTTCGCAAAAATTAACATGAATTAACATAATTTTTTATGAATTAATATAAGTTTTTTGTATACTTGGTTAACATTTCAAAATCAAATCATTGCAAGGTGCATGCCAATTTCAAAAGTTATTCAACTTTTTACAAATTCTATCAGAGAACATTTAAACACAACTCTCGAAACAAACGCAAACAAACACACAAACACACACACAAACACACATACAAACAAACATTCAAACAAACATACAAACACACACACAAACACACATACAAACACACACACAAACACACATACAAACATACACACATATACAAATACACATACAAACACATACTACATACATACCCAAAAAATAAGCGTACACACTCATTTCACATTACCTGGTATAGCGTACAACCATCAAGGACAGAAGTGTTGAAGCAGGCATACCGGCTCGAGTACAACTCGCAACGATTCAAACCGGAGGTGGTATTAGTCTTGAAATTGAAAAAGGTACAACTCGATCGCACAGTATCGCTATTAGGAACCGTATCGGTATCCGTAATGTTGAATTGTGTACAGTGAAGACCGCACTGAAATGCGGATTTGATTTTTTTGGAGGAGATGATTTTTATACTGCCGTAGACGGGTCTGTCCGTGCAACAGGTTGGAGTATCAGGGCTGGGTCCGCTGTAGGTGGCTCTGGTGGGAGACGTTAGTGGGGGTGGGGGTGATAGTGTTGATGGTGATGGTGAGGGTGAGGATGGTAAAAGTGATGATGGTGATGATGGTGAAGGTGATGATGGTGAGAGTGGTGAAGATGATTACGATGTTGATAACGACTATTGATTGAGTGACTGATTGGTTAATTAATTTTCATAATGGTTTTATAAAGTTATACTCCACAAAAGTTAATTTAACATCGAGACGAGGCGAGATTTATTTCCTTACAAAACAAAACAAAATAACATAAGAAAACATCTGAAAACTGCTGCAAAAATTAACACAATTGATTATCTTCAAAACTAAACTACCATTAAAACTAACCTAAACTAAAACTAAGCTAAACTAAAACTAATTATAAACTCTCAATAATTTCATCGATACCTAACTAAAACAAAGTTTGACTGAGAAGGTACGAGGGACATATGGCTGAAGAAGTCTGTTGAGAGTCTCCGCTAATTGATATATTGCAGGGGAGCATTGTGATAGAATTGGCCTAAGTGGATTATTTGGTTTGTGTGTCCAGGCATTACCGTAAATGGCCCACGGCTGTGTTGGCCTACTATTGGCGTGAGTTTCACGGGCATATAGTTAAGATTCACCGAACTTATTTTATTATTTTCTCAAGTAACTGCTCTGAAATAAGCAAAAAAATGAATAAATATGAAAGTATAGAAAAACTATGAATACATATGGATAAATATTAATAAATACAATTAAATATATCAGGTCAAATTTTAAAAATTCGGCTGTCATAGTCAACAAGATTCTTCACAAATAAACAGACAACCTTCTCAGTCAAATCTAGCTTCGAATTCATCTAGATAATTAACGACGACTAAAATGAAAATATACAGAAATGTTTGAAAAAAAGCAACCCAAGCAACCAACAACTGTACTCACCTATACTTTGCAAGCAGCACAGCTCCAACGAACTCAACCCAGTACACACTAAGTACAGTGAGAATGACGAACCACATAATAGTACCGGTACATTCTGCCATGTTAACAACGTACAATTTCTCAGTGCTAACAGGTTTTCAATGTTATTTTTCCATGCTAAACATTTCAGGATTATACATTTTATTATTATTAATTTTTAATTATTTTTACTCTGTTTATATAATTTATTATTTTCTAGTGTATAATCTATAATTTTTACTCTGTTTATATAATTTATTATTTTCTAGTGTTGCTATGACTTATAGAATAATGAATGAATATATATATATATATATATATATATATATATATATATATATATATATATATATATATATATATATATATCATATATTCATATATATACGTACATGTATGTATACAAATGATATCTATATGTGTTGTTAAATATATATATATATATATACTACTTTTATATATATTTATATATATATATACTACTTTAATATACATATATATACTAAAATTAGTCATCGTCATTATCATCATTGTTGTTATTCCAATTATAAAAATGGTATATACATATATATATACATATATATAAATAAATATATATATATATATGTATATATACTTCTCTCTTTCTCTCTCTTTCCTTTCTCACACACCATCCTTATCATCATCGTCATCATCATTATCATCGTAGTCATCATCGTCGTCATCATCATCATCATCATCGTCGTCATCATCTTGACTTGATTATATAAAACATGAAAAGATGGACCATTTATTAATGTTCTCATATTCGGCCATCGTAACTTTAAACATTTTTATTTATTATTCATTTTAACCTTTCTAGTACGCTGTTTAATACGGAAATGTGATCATCGTCACTATCATCATAATCATCATCATCGCAATCATCATCATCGTCGTCACGTTCATCATCATCGTCGTCATCATCATCACAAATAGTAGTAGTAGCAGTAGTAGTAGTAGCCATAATTTTTGCACCCTTATATAACTTTTCTATATAAATCATCATCATCACAATCATCGTCGTCGTCGTCGTCACGTTCATCATCATCATCATTATCACAATCATCATCATCATGTCACGTTCATCATCATCATTATCGTCGTCACATGTTCATCTTCATCGTCGTCATGTTCATCATCACCATTACCACCATCATCATCATTCATCACATTCACTCATTCGTTCATGCGTACATAGCAAAAATTTTACTGGAAATTTCTTCGTGCAAATAAAAAATTCATCTCTTAGGAAGTAATAATAATAATAATAATAATAATATTATGATAATTATTACTACTAGTAGTAGTAGTAGTAGTAGCAGTACTAATAGTAATAGTAGTAGTAGTAGTAGTAGTAGTAGTAGTAGTAGTAGTAGTAGTAGTAGTAGTAGTAGGAGGAGTAGTAGTAGTAGTAGAAGTAGAAGTAGTAGTAGTAGTAGTAGTAGCAGTAGTAGTAGTAGTCATAATTTTTGCACCCTTATATAATTTTTCTCTATAAATCTATTTTAACAAATTTAATTTCATCTAAAGCACAGTTCAGTGCAGTTACTTGAGAAAAAAAATGAAAAAGTTGGAAAAAAAACAACTAAATTATAGAAACATTATTATAATTTGTGGTACATTTGAACAAAAATTTTTTTTACTTCCATTAAATCTGAAAAAATGTTTTGTTAATGTAATCCTAAAAAAATTGAAAGAAATAAATAAAGAGAAATCGTACTAAGAATACTAATGTCTATCTAGATATGCAGTGGTGGGTTGGTTCAAATAGGGTACAAACATCAAACCTAAATACGCACTATACAAACACACACACACACAAACAAACACACACACAGATAAACATACACATACATATAAACACACAACACAACCTTTCAAACAAACAAACAAAACCGTATGTTAGGTAGGTAAGGTAGGATGGTAAATAGGTATGTGTGTATGTATGTATGTTAGGTAGGTAAGGTAGGATGGTAAGTAGGTATGTATGTATGTATGTATGTTAGGTAGGTAAGGTAGGATGGTAAGTAGGTATGTATGTATGTATGTATGTTAGGTAGGTAAGGTAGGATGGTAAGTAGGTATGTATGTATGTATGTATGTTAGGTAAGGTAGGATGGTAAGTAGGTATGTATGTATGTATTTTTATTTTATTTTATTTTCATTATAGAGGACCAAATAAGTTTAAAATAAACTTGTGGAGAGGCCACCCTTAACTAAGTCATTAATAAACATAAAGGTTCAAAGGTTAGAAAATTAAAAAACTAAATTTCGGCGTTCAAATGCATTCAAATACTATATCGAAATTTTATAAAAATGTTAACTCTAATGAAATATATTCAGATAATACTTCTGAACCAGTCAAATAATCATAATAATAACGGACAGACAAAAACACACACGCACCACACACACGCACCACACACACGCACCACACACACGCACGCACAACACACCTACACTTCTATTCATATTTAAACAACAGCTATATATTAATGTATATAAATCGTTAGATGGTGGTGTCGGGGTGAAGTAAGTAAAGCTGAGATTGCAACCTTTTTTTGAAGAGTTGCTTGTTTGTTATGTTATGAATGGCATGAGGCACAAATAATTTCCAAATTTTAGGGCCAGTTGTTTTTAAACTTGTAGAAATGAGTTTAAGGCGAGTTTTTACTGAGTAAAAGATAGTGGTGTGTCTAGTTTTGAGAGTTTGAACAGATTCACTGAGTGTAAAAAAGTTAGAAAAAAAGGAAGTAAATTATTTAAGAATTTGAATACAAAAATAGCTGTAAAATAAATGTATAAACAATTAATCGACAAAATATTATGTTTACTAAAAAAAGAGCTAGTGGGAGAGAAAGGGTTCAAATTGAAGATTAAGCGTATAGCTCTTTTTTGTGACAATATCATACAATGAAGATGGGTTTTTGGTGAGTTACCCCAAATGGTTATGCAGTAAGTGAGATGAGAATATATAAAAGCATAGTAGAGTTTTTTTTAAGGCGGATTTGGTTAATTTGTGCTTGATTTTATAGAAAAGACCTATGAGTTTGTTAATTTTAGAGGAGATAGATTGTAGATGAGATTCCCAAGAAAGATTTTCAGAAATTGTTATACCTAAAAATTTAGAAGAAGATGCACGATTTATTGAGATATTGTTGATATTAAGGTTTAGGTTTGGAGACAAATTTGATAAGATTTTTGGGCCAAAGATGATATAAGAACACTTAGAGTAGTTTATTATGAGTTTATTAGCAGAGAACCAATCAGAATATTTAGAGAGCACTTGGTTAATTGAATCAGAACAGTTTGAGATGTTATCAGGAGTAAAGAGGAGGTTGGTATCGTCAACATAAAGCAAACATTTTATATCGGTAGATACATTTTGGATATCGTTAATATAGATTAGAAAAAGTAGAGGGCCTAAGATTGAGCCTTGAGGTACGCCGTTTAGGATGAAGGCCGTAGTAGATTGGTGATTTTCAACGGAGACGTATTGTTTACGTGAAGAGAGATAACTCTTAATCCAATCGTTGGCTACGTTTCTGACACCATAAAGTTTTAGTTTGTTTAGTAAGATGTTATGATTGATTACATCAAATGCTTTGGAAAGGTCTAAAAATAATCCAACTGAAAGCTTTTTGTCATTCAACCTGGATAAAATGTGATGTATGAAATCAAGAGTAGCAAGCTCTGTGGAGTGGTTTGGCCTAAAACCGTATTGATTATTGCAAAAAATTTTGTTGGCCTCAAAAAAGGAGAACAACCTAGTATAAAATAATTTTTCAAGAAGTTTGGATAGTGGAGAGAGAAGAGAAATGGGTCTATAGTTATTGATGTCATCAGGTTTACCGTTTTTAAATATAGGAATAACTTTAGAGGTTTTAAAAGTATCAGGGAATACACCAGTGGACAAAGATAAATTGAAAATATGGATTAGGGGAATTGTTAAATTGTGAATTGTATTTTTTATTAAAAACATATTTAATCCGTCAACAGCAACCGATTTATTATTTTTCATCTTGGCAGTTAAAGTTATCAATTCAGAAGTTGAGATGGGGTAAAAATCAATAGAATCAGATAGAGAGCGGCTTATGAATGAAATCGGATTAGTTGAAACAGCAGGAAGAGTAGAAAGAAGTTTGTTGCAGATAGTAATAAAGTGTTCGTTCAAGTGTTCACATATGTCCTGTTTGTCGTCAATGGGGATGTTGTTAATGGTGAGTTTAGATATAGGAAGAAAAGATGAATTGGAGTTCAGGGCTTGCTTTATCAGTTTCCATTGGTATTTGGGATCGTTTTTAGAAATAGCAAAATTGATGACATAGAATTTGCGCTCAGTCTTTCTTTTTATTGAAGTGAAGAAGTTACGGAACTTTTTGTAAGCAAAGATGTTAGTATCGGTAGGAAATTGTTAGTATGTATGTTAGGTAGGTAAGGTAGGATGGTAAATAGGTATGTATGTTAGGTAGGTAAGGTAGGATGGTAAGTAGGTATGTATGTATGTATGTATGTTAGGTAGGTAAGGTAGGATGGTAAATAGGTATGTATGTTAGGTAGGTAAGGTAGGATGGTAAGTAGGTATGTATGTATGTATGTTAGGTAGGTAAGGTAGGATGGTAAGTAGGTATGTATGTATGTATGTTAGGTAGGTAAGGTAGGATGGTAAGTAGGTATGTATGTATGTTAGGTAGGTAAGGTAGGATGGTAAGTAGGTATGTATGTATGTATGTTAGGTAGGTAAGGTAGGATGGTAAGTAGGTATGTATGTATGTATGTTAGGTAGGTAAGGTAGGATGGTAAGTAGGTATGTATGTATGTATGTTAGGTAGGTACGATAAGCCTTTATATAGTGTTTTGTGCAATTACACATGCCCCATATTATATATATATATATATATATATATTTGTATATACGTGTATTTAGATGTTTATTAAAACCTCTTCGAGCGATAAACTTTAAAAATAAAATAATTTTTCAGTCATAAATTAAAAATAAATGAAGATCTAAAATGCAAATGTGTGAGAACGATTGGGTATAAAAACAACGATGCAAATGTTCTGTTGTATTAATAGTTTTATGGTTGACATCTCGTCAGATGCACGTGCCACACCTCTACACAATTTTTATTTTTAACTTGATGTGCGTATGTGACTGACACACACTTTAACACACACACTTTAACACACACACCAACACACACGCCAACACACACACACACTTTTACACACGCATATTAACACACACACGCACACCAACACTCACCCGTTCACTATTTAGTCTTTACATCCCTTCAAGTGATTGGTGATCCATTTTAATTTTATAAATACACATTTGTTTGCTTATTTATATATATTACATATTTATTAATATATTGTATATACACACACACAACATCTCACACACACACACATATACCAAACACACATACACATACAGCATTACACATACACACACTTTTACACACGCACACCAATTCACACACAGACACTATTTCACACACAGACACATTATCATTAATGAAGCACCAGGAAATACCGGAAACAGTTTACCAACAGACAGTCACATGATCCGATCTTTCAGAGCAGTGTTACTGTGAGTTTTTGCCACCCATCCGTTTTTAAAGTGTTGAAGGCCAAAGGTTAAAGGTCAGGAACACTTTTCGAACGAATGAACGAACGAATGTTCGATCGATTGAAGTGAATAAGTGTACGAACAATTGAAATTAAAACAAGAAAACTAATATAACATATGATTTTGGATCTCTATCACCATCATTGCCATCATCATCACCATCATAACCACCACCATCATCATTTTCATCATCATCATCTTCTTCTTTCCAATATCACCATCATCACCATGATTATTACAATCAGTTTATTATTTTGATCGATGTAATCTATGAAAGTAACATTGAATACTCGTTCAACCCAGCATGATGTATGTCAAGTCAAACGACTCTTAAACTTTCGACGTTATCTTCTGTGTCTTTGAGAAGTTTCAGTCAAAAAAATTACGTAGATTAATTTTTTTAAATCTCTACAACAATTCATAAAATATTTCACCAAATTCATAGATTTCCTCAATTTTATTTTTATTCATATTTTCAATAAAGTTTTATTTTTGTAAATCAATTATTAAAATTTCTTCTTCTAAGGTATCAACTGGTTGGCAGCATGTATATGTATTGGCACATTCATAGTTTTCACCATGATACCATTCATATTGAAATTATTAACTTTTCATTATTTACTTTACAATCACATGAATTCAAATAAAGTGTTTCAAAAAATTTTGGCCCTTGAGGTTCAGGCGGACAAGTAGCAGACTTCATAAGGTTTATTTTTTATTATGGTATACATTAAGTTGTATCCATTCTCCCTACAGCTAACTGAAGACTGGAGATAATAAATCCCACTTTCCATATAAAGCCAGCCAACCTAAAATTAAAAAATTGGTTCATATTGAAAAAGAGGCACACGTATGAACTTCGATTTGAAGATGTTTTCAATTTGATGTTTGATTTTTATATGCCAAAAAGAGTAATTACCCAAATGTATTCTCCGTCCCGTCCGAGATAAGGCTTAGCTCGGAATGTCTGAGTGGTGTTGGTATTCACATAGTAGCACTGAAAATTTTAAATGAATCGAAAAAATTTTTATGAAAATTTATCTGAAATAGTAAAATATGTACAAAGAATTTGTCGGATTTCTTCAGCTTAATGTCCACAACTTCCTCTTTGGCCGTATCAGTAAAGTGAATTTTCTCGCGATAAAATCTTGGACATGGAACTGATAAATGAAAAAAAAATTACTAAAAAAATTGTTCTTAGGAATTTATTTAATGAATCAATTCAGCAAAATTTCAAATTAACTTTTTTTGAAATAGTTAAATTAAAAAAATTATGAATCACAAACAGCTTTCTTGTTTGGTGACATAAAACTGAATCACTACCACAAAAACCCAGCACCGCATTTCGCTATGGATTAAAATTCAGCCAAAACTAAAAAAAACGATTTTCATCCACTACAACAAAACAATTAAACCAAAAGTTTATATACGAAAATACTAACTTATATATACTTATATATACTAACTTATATATACAAACATTTTTGAGAAACCTATGTACACTTTAAATAATTCTAGTCATAAAGATTTCGATTTAAAAATCAATAATAATTTTTGATTTACTTGGGTTGAATTAAGTATTTTTTGGCAAGTTCATTGTATTCGTTTGGTCGGTTAGTCCATTTTTTCTTACTGAATTACGTAGTTGTTGAAATCATAATTCTTGCAAGACTTCTCTCAAAGTTTTTGTTGTTCATATTTTTCTCATTAATATTAATAACTCTTAATTAATTAATCTGTTAATTAATTATTCATCAGAAACATCAACAACGTACAAATAGAACGTATGAATATACGTGAATCATAGAAAAATAAAAAAAAATTTTAACAAAAACATGACAAACAGTAAAATAAAAAAAATGAAAGCATATGGTCAAGGATTTAGTTTGACTTTTTAAATTAAAATTTGGAAAAATTATTATTTACCCAGCGTGCAAACAAAAACATGTTATTCCAGTTTGCATGTTTAATGAGGGTTTGTTTGTTTTTGCAGAAGATATCAATGATAAAATCGAGCAGTTTGCTAGCTCAAGTGAATATATGTGTGTGTGTGTGTGTGTGTGCGTGCGTGCATGTGTGTGTGTGTGTGTACATAAATAGTTGATCTGTCATCAGATAAGTCGGCCAGTACAAGTACATAAAGTACACCATCTCCCATCAGACTCTTCTCATCCAGATAAATTTGATAAGCTAAGTCATTTATTGAGATTTTGAGATTTGAAGTCCTCATGTTAAAAACCACTTCAAATCAAAACATTCGTGAACCTCCAATGTTTTGTGTTATTAGAAAATGTTTGATAAACAGAAAAAGGTTTTCAGTCTAATTTGGGCCATATTAGCAAACATTTGGTTAATCCCATGGCTTCTCGCCAAATTTCAAAACTTTAAAAATTTGGCCGCTCCCTTCAGCGCTGTCTATACCAGCCACTGGATCCAACACCACAGAAAGTTTGAACAAACACTTAAAATTTTAAATTCAGTTGCCAACGAAAGCTGCAGAGCAGATAACATCGTATTCATGTAGGATGATTCCTCTTAAATTGCTAATAAGCTAGGTGAAATTCGAAAATGTTTGATGAGATCTTCACGGAAAATCTTCCACCTGCTACCTCTTCGGGCGGAACGTTTTTCAGTCTGGTAGGTAGTTTGTGTATAATTTTAAAATGAAAAACTATTACGTTGTTAAATATTAATATATATTAATAATATAACGCATTGGTTTCGTGACGATAGATAACTGCTTAACCAAGAACTACACACGCCTCGTACCCCATGGTGATATAATTTTCTTAGCATTATTTTATGATTAACTAGATCAAACGTTTTGGTTAGATCGAGAAATAAGCCCAAGATTTGTTTTTTTTCACTCATACCCTTTAGTAAATTAAAAATATAGCAAAAAGGTAATTATATGTTATGGATTATTGATTTTATTAAAATCACATTTAGGCCATCATTAGAGCAACTTTTTTTTATTTTTCAATCCAACAGTAACAGCAATTACTTCTCCTTCTGTAACTGACTCAAGAAAATTTGATTGTAAATTTGAAGGTCCTAGAAACTTGGATGGATCATCAGAGGATAACGGTAAGGTATTTGAAATTTCATAAGTAACGTTTACAAAATGTTTATTGAGATGTTCACAGATTTCGTTTTTGCATTCAACTGTATGGCTATAAAACATGAGTTTGGATGGCGATGGGTGAGAACAATTTCTATTCAGTACCTCTCTGATTATATTCCATTTTTGTTTAGCGTTGTAATTTGAGTTGTTTAGTCGGTTAATATAATATTGTCGTTCTGATTTTGTTTAGAATAAAATAGTAAATTAGTTTAAAAAGGTAAAATAATAGCGGAATTTTTCGTATGTGGAAATGTTGTAAGTTGTTGGGTATTTTTGACTCTTGATGAATAATTTGATTTTCTTTTTTTGCTAATTGGAGGGTTTCATGGTCTATCCAACATTTTATATTTTTGGTTTTAGTGTTTTAATGCAAAATGTAAAGTAATATGCCTGTTTGAGATTTCATTTAGAGTTGTGCAAAAATTAACTCGAACATTCACGAACACTTCATCGTAAGTATCAAATTTAAGTCTTACTAAATAAAGAATAGTTAAGGATAATAATAAAACAATAGGAATAAAAATATTACTAATTAATATACTACCGCTTCATTTTTATTATCATCTTTGTATTGCACGGTTTTCAAAATTAAGAGCGGTCGTGGAAACTACATAATGGACATTAATGATGTTAATTAAGATGGTTGTAAAGATCTATCTAACATAGAAGTAGATTTATTTTAATGAACAACCCACGTGACAAACTTTGACCTGATTGATTTCTCGGTTCCTATATATAAGATCCGGAGTAGTGGATGTCTCAAAACGTGGTTATCAAGCATCTATCTATCTAGCTATCTATCATTAAAAAATTAATCAACAATTTAATCTATTTTTAAGCTGAATTATTTACTGAATTCGTCGGTTTTATTTGTTATATTTAAATTTGACAATCAGCTCGAGTTTTATCAAACACGTCCAATAAAGAAGAAAGAATGATGATTCAAAAAAATTGCAGAATGGAGAACATCTTGAGTGAAAAGACCAAACTCCTGCCGGTAAATAACTTTTTTTTATATTTTTAAGATTTTTTTAATATATTGAAATGCCGTTGCAATATAAATCATCCTTTTAAAATTTTCTGTCATAATAACTCTTATTGAATGATATAATGAAGCAGCTATATATGAAACTTATTTTAATTTAATGCAGAAACACAGCGTGAAATATTCGGCAGCCCATCCAATATTGGCCTCAACCAACTTCAGAGAAAGTTCAACATCACTCAGCCTTTCCTCACCGACTACAATTATGAAGCCAGATTTGGATAATACAATCGCAGATCTGAAGGCGAAAAATTCAACGATGAATCTGATTCAGGTTTCTGAAAAGATAACGATGGAGGTGGTGGGAAAAAAGAAAAAGATTGAAATAGAAAGAAAGTTTGAGAGTGAGGAGAATAAAGAGTGGAAAAAGCAGTGTTCACTTGAAGCATATAAGCCAACGTGGGCAGAAATGTTTCTGGTAATAGGAGCGTTGTTTGCGCCGATAAATCGTGGTTTTTCTACCGGTTATACATCTCCGAGCGTTACGAAATTTGTTAACAACGGTATTTTGAATGTGGCAACGGGCGACGTATCGTTGTATGGCAATTTGGTTTTCTTTGGTGGGATGGTTGGATGTTTAATTGCAGGACCAGCGATGGACAAGTGGGGAAGGAAGGATGTTTTGTTTGGATGTGCAATCCCTCAAGCACTTGGCTGGCTGCTAATCGTAATATTCGGCGATTACTGGCTAGCCGTTATAACGAGTAGGTTCTTCACTGGCGTCGGCAGTGCGATGGTGTATTCAGCCTACGGAACCTACATTGCAGAAACAGTGGACAGTAGACGCCGTGGTATGATGTGTGGCGTCTGCGAGCTGTGCATATCTATGGGCACCACGGCCGCATACTTTCTCGGAATCTACTTGAACAACAGATATTTGGCTTTGGTAGGGGCCGCATTGACTCTGGCTCTCATGCTCGGAATGTTTTCTCAGAATGAAACACCACGTTGGCTGGTTGGAAAGGGCTATCTGAAAGAAGCTTTCAGAGTTTTGAACTTATTAAGAGAAGGACAATCAGAAAGTGACGTCAACAATGAAATGGACGAAATTGTTGCGAGGGTTTGTTTTAATTTGTTGTTTTATATATGAATTAATTGCTGTACAAAATTACACTTTATGTTTGCTAAAAATAATTTTTAAAGAAAATGAATGAAATTTTTAAATTTTAATTCCAGCACGATGAGGTTCAAAACTTCAACAAAAAAATGAGATCGGAATGTTTGGAAATTCTTCACGAGCAGCAGAAAGAACAAGAAGCAAAACAAAAAGAGAAAAAAGAATTGAAGGGAGAAATAGAGTCAACTCCGACAGAGCCATTGGAACGGGTGACATCAACGAAACAATGCAACGTCTACGTACATGCGAGCATCCTCTTTAAAAAGTTGAAACGTGTTCAGCGTCAACTGATCATCTGCCTGCCTATGATGCTCCTGCAGGGTTTGTGCGGTCAGACAGCAGTCAGTGCTTTCATGAAGTCCATCTTCAAATTTTCGAACATGGACGACAGATCGGCAGAGTATGCTTCAGTTTATGTCGGCTGTTTGAGAATCGTAACAACTGTCATTGCCAGTTTGACTGTTGACAGATTGGGACGAAGGCTGTTGTTGATTGTTGGAGGGACTGGTCAGGCCGTCAGTTTGATTGCCATGGGATGGGCCTTTCATATCGCAAAAATGAACAGCAGTGCATTGTTGGCAGAAACTAGTTTGAACGTGACAAACTTTTTGAACTCGTCATCTTTATTGAACGTGTCCTCCTTAGCAGTAGCATCACCAGAGACGCCACCAAGCATCGTCTTGAATCCCGTCCCGACCAGTCTGCTCTTTGCTGGAATTTGTTGCTACCTGGCCTGCTACAGTTTTGGATGGGGCACCGTTCCATCGATCATATTATCGGAGATGTACCCTCAGACGATAAGAGCCGTAGCATCGAGTGCTTCGACATTCATCGGATTACTAGCCGGTTCACTAACGATATTATTTTTCCATCCTCTTGTCACTGCTCTTGGCGAGTCAGGCGCATTCTATTTATTTGCAGTCGATTGCCTAGCAGGAGCCCTCTACTCCTATTTCATCCTTCCTGAAACAAAATCGAAGAGTCTGGAAAGTGTCGAAGAATCAATTTCGAACAGAACCGACGAACCGACCGATACCTCAGCTAAGGAACTGGCTGTCAAATATTCTCTCATCGGTGATACGGAAAAAGAGAGCGTAGAGTTATTAGCTTACAGCGATGCAAGGGATAGAAAATGCTATGAAACTCTACCGTAACTTGTTTCGACATTCCGAACTCATACACGCATAAATGAATAACTTAAACATCACACCAACTTACATTAGCATACTATTGGTCTTGCTTTCAATGATTTCATTTAATGTTTTCTAATCATGTAGCTGTATAATTATTATTCGTATTTATATATATGTAAGTATGTATAAAAATATGTGTTTTTATATAAAAAATATATATAATTTGAAGCTAGTTTGAAGTTAATTTTTTTTATTTATAGATTAACTGATCATTACGACTGATTAATTAAAATTTTTTTATATTGCTATTATTACTACTCGCGTGTTATTGATGTCAAGAGACATTTGTATCAAATTAGATGATCAATAAAGAAGGATGTGCATCAGTTAACAAGATTTACAACAATATCTAGTGTTTAAATTTAGAAAAATCTTATATCTATTTTACCTTTGAAGGGTCACATAATTACTTGAATAGCAAATTTTTTTGACCCGGGGAAGAATTTATTTTAGGATTTGTAGGATGTGATCATAATGTCTGGCTGACAACCATTTTTTAGCGAACAAGGCTACGCAGGCCGTAGTTTGCCTACCCCGGAGCTAGTTGATGACTTAATAAGTTAGTTAGATGATCAAAAAGAAAAAATAACTTACTAAGAACAAGCCTTACCCAGACTTTCAGACATTCTTTTATTATTTTCACCTGTAATACATTTGTAACATACACGCACGCACTTTCTTTGTGTATTGATGACACGAGAGCAACATTTTTTAGACTGAAATTTTACAATATAAATTTTATCTGATTTCACATTCAAAAAGTTATTTATACTTATCTCCGTGAGATTGTCAATAGGAATGTTTTAAATTTCGCATTTTTTAGCAAAATAAATGTTTATCAGATCTAGTGATGTAGAAAAATTCTCCATTATTATATTATATTATAACCTTTATTGATGTGTGGTTTAATTTGATTTGTCGCAACATGTGCTTCCAATGAGCCAAGCTTATTTAAATCTTTTCCCAAATATGGTTTCACTTTCAAACAAATTTTTTTTACAACCGCCTAAACCAAAAATTGTATTCCAAACTCATCGGCCTTATTTGGCATATATTGCGTAATTGGAGGGCATTTCGTTTGAGAGGTCAACTGATCACCAACTTAACATAATGAGTTTATTTGTCATAAGCAATTTACTGTTTTCATTTAGATTTTTTATCAAACATGATTTTTGATTTTTTTTTTCAAATTTTGTCTTTTCATTGCAGAACTAAAAATCAATAACTTACTTCCCACACTGTAACGTTCCTCTGTGCTACTTTCTGCAATGTTCTGTTAGTCGGGGTCCATTATTAAATCCTCCTAGTTGCGATTGTTGGTTTAACACTCAATTTCAACATTCTAAGCAGAAAAATTAAATGATACATCCACACCTACACTAAATAGCATGTGCGTGCAGTAGACGATCTACATTATTTTTTATTAAATATTTTTTTGTCTGTAAATCAAACAACGAACTGGAGCTGAATTTTGACCATCTCATTATAAATCCCGACTTAATTTAAAAACAGTTTTGTTTTCAAACTATAGCAAAAAGTAACTGAAAGCAGAATGTTTCTATTTCTACAAAAATAACCCTCATTTATAAAAATTATACCAAAAAATAACAAATCAGCTAGTTGTTGTGGTTCAACTTAAATTTATTTTAAAATTCTTTATTTCTGAAATTATTTTTAGAATTGTAATCAACAACAAATTTCTAATATTCTTTATTTCAATTACGAAATTAAACTTCTTTAATTTACGTTTTATTAATATAAAAAAATATTTTAACAAACGTTACATCTCACAGTCCTTTGATATTCTAATGTAGCCAGGCGTTCCAATCCCCACATACTCTCATACCATTCTCAACGAGTACATGCATACACAGTTGTACTACAGTTTCACCTGAGCACATGCATACACAACTTGTGTTAATTCGTTCGCAGTTATGCTTTATCACTCAATACGGCACACTAATATATAGTTTGTGTCCTATCCATCTACTGCTTATAAAAAGTTGAAATTGTATGCATTGGAGGACAGGGAGTTGAAATTGTCGTCAGTCGAATCTAATTCGTTTGACTTTTTTTTATAGTTTTGTAAATACCTGAGCTAGTTAATGACTTAGTAAGTTAATTGAAAAAAAACTAAATTGAGAAATGATAAAGTTAAGACAAAGATGGGTCGTCGTCCCGCAGGATGTTATAGGTTTTGTAAGAACAAGCCTTACCCAGACTTTCAGACATTCTTTTATTATTTTCACCTGTAACACATTTGTAACATACACGCTTGTACTTCCTTTGTGAACTGATGACAGGAAAGCAACATTTTTTTGATTGAAATTTCACAAAATAAATTTCATCTGATTCCCATTCAAAAAATTTTATGTGCTTCATCTCAGTAGAACTGGCAATAGGAATTTTTTTATTTCGCATTTCAAATCTCTTTCAGCCGAAAAATTTTTATCAGATCCAGTGATGGAGAAAAATTATCTATTTGCTATATTATAACCTCTATTGATGTATGGTTTAACTTGAGTTGTCACAGCATGTGCTTTCAATGAGCCAAATCTATTTAAATCTTTTCCCAAATATGGTTTCAATTTCAAACATAGTTTTTTGTACAGCCGCCTAAACCAAAAATTGTATTCCAAACTCATCTGCCCTTTTCGACGTAGGTGCGTATTGGGGGGGAAGCATTTCGTTTGAGAGGTCAACTGATCACCAAATTAACATAATGAATTTATTTGCCATGGGCAATTAACTGCCTTCATTTAGATTTTTTATCAAGCGTTACGAATTTTTTGATTTTTTTCAAATCTTGTCTTTTCATTGCAGAACTAAAAATCTGACAACCATAAATTTTAGACCAATTATAGCCACTAAATTGATCGTAACAATTAAATTAATTAATTAACTTTAGTTAAATTAACGATCAAATTGATGTGAGTGGATTCCTAGAGAAGCATAAATAAAATAAAAACTTATGCAAACTAAAGCCCAGTTCATCTCATATATATATATATATATATATATATATATATATATATATATATATATCCAATGGTTCATCTATTGCATTTGGCTGTTATAGTATACAATTTTTTCGGCTGTCCTAGTGTTAAATGGTATTTATATTGTTTAACGTATATTTTAATGTTTTAAAAAATAACTGATTTTAGATGTTTTAGATGCAATTTGTTATTTTTACAATTTTTAATGCATTGGTAAAATAAAATAAGGTGCTTTCTATGCACTCGACATTTAGTGATAGCAAGTTGTTGGTTGAAAGCGCCTAATGGCTGTAGATTGCTTATTTGGTTTGGTGGCACATGGTACATTTAATGGTAGTTTCATTCCTTCAAGTTAATCTAATTGAAGTGTGTGTATCTCTATTATGTATGTAAATTTATAATAAATTAGTTAGTAGATGCCTCATTTTGAAACTGAAAAGAATTAGCGTATAAATTATTTTATATCACGGGTTGTAGTTCAACTGGTTTAATAGTTTACAAGGCAATTGTTTTTTCTAAAAATGTATTCAGATTAAATTGAAGCTGGTAAAATTAAAATTGTACTTAAGGAAATATCCAAAATTCAACAGACAAACAAGTGAACAAACGAATAAGCAAACAAACGAAATCATTCTATAACAAGTTGTTAACAGACTCTTTACATCTAGATAAGTTTAATAAGCTACCACTCATTCATCGAGACTTGAAGACAATAATCCTTACACAAACTCACATGTGCCAACATTTCAATCCACTTTCCATGTTTCCATATTATTCTCTATTTATCTGTGCAATAGTCATCATGAAAAAACCCCACTTAGAATCAAAGCACACACAAATCTCAAATGTTTTAATGTTGTTAGAGACTGTGTGATAAACAGAAAAAAGTCTCCAGTCTAATTCTGGCCAAACTAGCAAACATTTGGTTAATCCCTTGGCTTCTCGCCAAATTTCAAAACTCTAAAAATTTGGCCGCTCCCTTCAGCGCTGTCTATACCAGCCGCTGGATCATCCACTACAGAAAATTTGAACAAACACTTAAAATTTTAATTTCAATTGCCAACGACAACTTCAGAACAGATAACATCAAATTCAATCATGATGATTCCTCGTAAATCGAAGGCCAGCGTTGTGAAATGCGAAAAGGTCTCTCGGAGAATCTTCTACCTGCTACCTCTTTGGGCTGGTAGCCAGATTATTTAATCCAATGTTAGTCGGTGATTCAACATAAAAAAAAGTCGAAACAAACGAACACTAACGAAATCATTATTTTTAATTTGCTATAAGAATAAAAACCCGGGAATGAAGTATGGCAGAACAGCGGTCCCAAATTATAAGATTAATTTTTTTACAACTAAAAAGTAAGCAATTAAGGAGAAACATTTTAATAACATCATTTTTTAACAAAAAATAAAAGAAACGCATTAAACAAGATACGGCATCTTGCAATAATATTGACATAAACATGTCGTTTCAAATATTCAATAAACACGCCATTTCTATGAGGGTATGCTACGTATGGTAGTCATCATTAAATAACTTTAAATATTGTCCAAAAGCATGAGTTTTATAGTTGTATATCCACTGAAATTTGTATAGATGACTTTAAAACAATGAACGACTCGTTCTACATTGATAACTTTATTTTCTTTTTGCACGCATCAATAAGCCCTTAATTGCCTAAGTATTGACATCAGCAGATAGAGGATGTACAAAGCTTTGAGCGTTGTACTACAACCGCATGTTGATAAACCCCATTGTTTATCTTGTCATTGTTGTAGTAGTCTGCCAAACCAACAGTAGCAATGTTGGTTGCTGGAGGGCATGGTTAGTTATTATATGTTCCATCGTAGCTGCATTTCGGCGAGCAGTCACTTCTAACGAACAATGATCAAGATTTCGTTCTAATATTCCAATAATCTACTTCCCATGTCGTAGCGTAAGTCGGTTGTCCACCATTATCAAGTTCTCCTAGTTGCACCCGCTGATTTAACTCCCAATTTCAACATTCTAAGCGGAAGAAATTAAATGATACAACCAAAACTACACTAAATAGCATGTGCGTGCAGTAGACGATCTACATTATTTTTTATTAAATATTTTTGTCTGTAAATCAAACAGCGAACTGGAGCTGAATTTTGACCACCTTATTATAAATCCCGACTCAAATTAAAAAAAAAATTTTATTTCAAACTATAGCAAAAAGTAACTGAAAGCAGAATGTTTCTATTTTTACAAAAATAACCCTCATTTATAAAAAATTTTACCAAAAAATAGCAAGTAAGCTAATATATAGTTTGTGTCATATCCATCTACTGTTTATAAGGCGTGGAACGTTTACATGTGTACGTCGTGTGAAAAGGATAAATAGCCTTTGTGGCGAAGATGGCTGTTTCAATTCAATAGATTAGGATTTAAAGAACATAATAAAAGATATATAGATAATATATATCTGTAACATTGTAAGTGGTTCTGCGTATGTCAGAGCTGCAATAATAAAGACCAATAAAAAAAAACTGTTTGCATTTGAAGGCAGGGAGTTGAAGTTGTCATCGTTTGAATCTAATTCGTTTGACTTTTTTTTCATAGTTTTGTAAATATAACAATACAAAATGAACAAGGCAATGCCAGCAAGGAAAAGAAAAACAAGTAGCACCATTGCAACAAGCAATATCTCAGACGATGATGACGAAGAAGATGCTGATGTTGTTGCTGCTGATGATGTTGTTGTTGTTGATGTTGTTGTTGTAGAAGATGGTGTTGTAGTTGATAATGTTGTCAGTGATGATGACATTATTGATGATGTCATAATCGTTGATGTTGTCAATGAAGTGAACATGGTTGAGGAGCTTATTGCTGTTGATGTTATAGATGCAGTTGATGTTGCTATTGTAGTAGTTGTTGAAGCAAATGTTGCCGACGTGGTTGTTGATATGGTCGAAGTAGTTGAGTTGTCGTTGTTGTTGTTGAAGTAAAAGCTGTTGATGTTGGCGAAGTAGTTGATGTTGTCCTTGTTGTTGTTGTTGACGTAAATGCTGTTGTTGTTGTCGTTGTAGTTGTTGTTGTCGACATCTCAGTTGAGCCAGCTGTATTGTGAAATTATTGCAAGTATATGTTATTTTTTAGTGTGCAATTATTATTTGAGCCTTTACAATCATGTCACCATATAGTAGAATACTGCAGTAATGCTTGTTTGATACAGGGAGACATAGCATGTTGATATATTTATAAAAGTATATTTAAAGTCGGTTTTTTTCCACTCGCGATATTTTAGTTCAGTTCATGGCGTAACCGTCAAAGGCGCCTGGTTATGCTTCGAAGTGTGACTGACTTCGATTGCAAAAAGAGATTCACGTTTAGCATATTCAATGGTTTCGCGTGTTAGCGTGGTTGTTAAAGACTCTCAAAATAGGACGAAGAAAAATATTTCAATTTTAATTCATTATAGGATCTCACAAAAGCTCTCTCTATATTTCTTTTTTTCTCTCTATCTCTCTTTCCTCTTTCTCTCACTTTTTCGATAGAGAAAAAACCAAATAAAAAAAAATAAAAAACCAAATTATTTTAATGTAAGGCGATGGCTTATGAAAAAATAACAACAAATTGTTTTTATAAACTGAAATGCTCTCAACTAAACGATGAGGTTCATGAGCAATTTAGCATTCAATATAAAGATAACATTAGGTATGGACAAAATGGTATTTCATGTCAGCACATAGTAGAATGCTGCAGTAATGCTTGTTTGACGTAAATGTTCTACTAACTTCTGTTGTAGCAGATGACGAAAAAACATTCCATCTTGTTCATTATTTCAATCCAGCGACACATCTTGTCTACGGGATTGCAGTAAAACGCTACCATTTGGGTATCATTTGCCAAAGTTCCGCTAAATCCAAAAATGTTGAGAGCAACTTCGCTACCGTCCGAACTCCAATATAACCTATCATTATCTCTGTAAACATTCACCCAGAGTACTTCATAAGAGTAATCTGTGACTAAGTTCATTATTATGTTACACAAGTCATTCTCAATTTCTTGTCCCCTTATCTTGAGGAGAGTTTTGCCTATTGATTTACAATAATCTCGACCTGACTGCTGGTCAAGCCTTCTTCCGTCGTAACTGAAACAGTGACTGCCAAGGCAATACTCAGAAAACTGAGATGAAACTTTTGAAAGGTATGATGAAGCTGTAGGTAAACGAAGATTAATCTTTTTTAAAACTTTGCAATTTATTAAAAATTTTTTAATTTTAACAGACAAACGTTTTAATTAAATTGTAAAAACAATCGCGATTTTTTTAAAAATATTCCAAAACTTCACCAACTTTCGTTATAACAGATAACTCCTAAGCAATGTGCTTTGGAATTAACTTCATGCCATTGCAAAAAGCAATAAGTGTTACACTGTCGCTTTTTGATAAGGAGTATGTTGTCACCGTACTGTTATCCGAGCCCCAGTATAACATACCGTCAACTAGGTTTATATTCAGCCAATACCAAATAAACGGATTGAAATTGGTGGTCATGTTACAGAAAGCCGCATAAGTTTTAAAAGTCCTCAACTCCAGAAGGGTTTTGTTCTTTGAGGCGCAGTGTTCTTGGCCAGATTTGAAATCACTAGTCTTAGCGTCGTAACTGAAGCAGAAGCCTTCGACGCAGTAGTCTTCGGAGGACAAAACCATCTGGATCCTCAAATATAACGCTGCGAAAAAATACGTTCATGAAAAAAACATTTTATTTTCATCAATATCAGTCACACCTTCCAAACGCTTATCCAGTTTATTTCTGTAAAAATTGTTTGGACGTACCAAATGGGATGAGCGCGGTTGCACGCGTGATCTTCGCCAGAGCTTCCTATTCAGAAATGGACGAAAAGCAAAAATTCAACGAATTATTTTAGCAAATTTTTTAACGAGCAAAATTTGGTGTAGATACTCGATCAAATGTTAGTAAGTGCAAAATGAATGAACGAACATCTTAACCAGAAGACTATGATGAAATAAAATCCTAGTAGTGCGTGTGTGTTTGCGTGTGTGTGTTTGCGTGTGTATGTGTGTGTTTGTGTGATAGCAATAATAAAAGATAATCCAGGATTATACCAACAAATATGAAATAACAAACGATTTTTAAAAGTAATTTAGGCCAATAGAACTTTCATAAAAGCATGGGAACATTTAGAAGACAGATTTCAACAACAGAACCGATACTAGCATCATTAATAATGTGAATAACAATAGTAAATTTAACACATGACTAACTCTGTCTTATTATTAATATTATAACATTCGACAGGAGTTGCACTCAAATTTATTAATTAATTTTCTTCACTTCACAACGTGTCGTTATATAATTATGGGTTTGTTGTGGTTTATGTTGTTGTTGATGATGTTGTTGTTGATGATGTTGTTGATGTTGTTGTTGATGATGTTGTTGTTGATGATGTTGTTGTTGTTGTTGTTGATGATGATGTTGTTGTTGGAGGTGTTGTTGTTGTTGTTGATGTTGTTGTTGTTGTTGATGTTGTTGTTGTTGACGTTGTTGTTGATGTTGTTGTTGTTGATGTTGTTGTTGATGTTGTTGTTGATGTTGTTGTTGTTGTTGATGTTGTTGATGTTGTTGATGGTTGAGCAGTAAATAAGTACGAAGCCCATCAATCACATTTAGCGATTTCAATTAAATTCTTCAGCTACCGACACACATATATTAGAACATGCATGCACTCATAAATGAAGGCACATAAATGGACTACAATTTGACACATACACACACACACACACACACACAAACCGAAAGAAAGTATGATCTAGCCCAAAAAAAATAATCATCCACACGCACAAACACACACACACGTTTATATATAATTACACACACACACACACATTTATATATAATTACACACACACACTACACACACGCACAAATATATATATATATACTTATATAATTACACACACCACACACACACATATACGCACACACACACATATACGCACACACACATATTTATATATAATTACACACACACACCACACACACGCACAAATATATATATATATACATATATATATATACATATATAATTACACACACCACACACATATATACACACACACACAAACACATAGCTAGTAAATTTCAATTTCGTCTTCTACCTTACGCCCTGTTGTCATTAATAAAGTGACTGCAGTTGTATTAAGCCTGAAAATGAATACTCTTCACTACTACCACAATTTTTTTGGTTTAGTCGTCTTTTTAGAAAAGAAATCAGAGGAGAAAAGTTAATTCTTGAAAAGTTTTTCTGGAAAAATATCGCCAATATACGTTTAAACGAGAAGAAATTACTATGATAATATGTCTTATCTGTAAAAAATGATTTTGAAATGGTCTGTTAAAGACAATCTAACTCTACGCAACTTTAGATTTGATCAACAGAAGATATAAAACGCTCAAAAATATAAAAAAATGTAATAAAATTTTAGCTCATCCAGTAGATACAACAACTCATATCCTAACAGGAAAAATAAACCTGATCATCACTTATCATATAATTTACCCCAGGGATGAGCAAATTATGGCCCGCATGTTCAGTTGTTGTTGATAATGTTGATGTTATTGTTGTTGGGTTGTTGTTGAATTGATGAAGTTTTTAATGTTAACGTGTAGTAAAAATTTATTTCATACGCGTTTATGTGTCAATAAAATTTAATATAATAAATTTTCAAATTACTATCAATTATGTTGATTCATTACAGATTGAATACTTTTAGCTTCGTCTTAAAAGTGATCACCAGAGTACTCTTTCTGTTTTCCGTTAAATGAAAATTGAAGAAATTAATATTTAATTAGGGAATTAATTCAAAAAAATTCATTTAAATCAATTATTTATTTGAAAATAAATAGAAATACAAGTAAAGTAGAAGTTGAATTTTGAATTTTTGTTAATTTATCATTTCATTTCTCCGACAATTCTACAAAATAAATCTTTCAGTCAACAGACACCCTTATGGAAGGTAAATCTTCCGAATGTAAGCAGTCTGTCACGTTCAAATTTTCCACGTCTGGGTGTAAGAACTTGATTGACTTTTAAGCCAGATGTAAATTTTTTAGTTTTGTATTTTTTTAAAGTTATTGCTTAAAAAGACTGGAATAAACTATTATAACCTTACCTCTTAAAATATACTTAAGTTAAAGATTATCATTTATTTTCCTGGTTTGATGTCTTGATATATTTTGATCGGATTCTTCCTTTCGACTGTGATTGATTTTGAAGATGTAATAATAATAACTAAATAATTATGAAAAAAAATAAAATAAAAATTAAAAAAAAAAGTATTAAAATTACTGGCACATTATAGCACCATCTTGGGAGCTGCAGTGCCATTAAAATCTTCAAAAAGAAGTTATCGGAACGTGTTTGTTATTCATTTAGATTGTAGATTTTTAACGAGCCAATTACGAGACACGTCCAACAGCTGTTGAGAAAATTCAAATCATTTGCTTATATTGATCGTTCGTCGATTTATTTTACTTTCTAGTTGGTTTTCTATTTATCTTCTAGAATCTTCTATTTATTTCAACATCTGCTTCTTTTTCTTTGCCTTGCGATTTATATTGTTTGAAAAAACAAAATTAAAGATTACGAAATAAAGATCTGCAATAATAAAATCAATGTACATCCACTATTCAGGTACAACGAACCCTTTAAAAGAAAAGGCACCAGAAAATAAAAAGTTTTTTAATAACTTACACATAATTTACTATTGTATAATAAATATTATATTATATATTTAATAAGATTATAATAACTCATAATTTATATGACCTAATATAACCGCTAGATGACGTTAAATCCATCCATCGTAATTGATATAATCTTAATCAATTTTTCCGGTAGATAGGGGGTAGACCGTTAAATTTGATTTTATTATTAGTTTCCTTGAATATAATTATTTAATTTTTAGTTTTTAACATTTAAACAATATTTAACAATCAGAAGTTTATTTTACAATGAAATTTCTTAGATCGTTAGAAACTTTCTTTTAAATTTCTGCAGCCTCTCCTTTGTCTTACGTAAAAGAAACTGGCTTCATCACAAAAATTATTTTAAAAGTAGTTTGCCAACTTTTTTTTAATAGAAAAACAAGACATCCTAAAATTTATAGATTTAAAAAGTTAATTAAGTAATGACATTTGCCAAAAACATTTTTCATAGCCAAATAAATTTAGACAAAGAAATAAACCACAGACTGACTGAAACATTTAGTCATAACGGAAGGAAATATAATGTGTAGAACGCTCTGACGTCAAGCGTGAATGGGTAGGAAGTCGTGAAAACAACCATTGAAGGGCATGTCTGACGAGAGATTGAAGAATTATTTCGTTGGATGGATTCATTCGATTGAATTTCTGTTGTGAAGATAATTTTTTTTTAGTTTATTTATCAATTTAAAATGTGATTAAATGCAGAGGTGGGCAAACTACGACCCGCGGTCGGCCCGCTAAACCATTTTATGCTGCCCGCGAGGCCTTGATTGAACACAAAAAATCACATTACGATCATAAAAAAGGTCGTCAGCCACATATTACGAGGCAAAAAAGTCCAAAAAATTTGAAAACATATGTGGCCCTTCAAAGGTCAAATACTTCTCAGTGCGGCCCTCGCAGCATAAGGTTTACCGACCCATAATTTAATGAGATGTTGTCTTGAATAAAATTTGTTTGGGAAATAATTCATTTTTGTTTACATAACTTTGATACAATATTTGGTAAAACATTACTTAATGAAAAGAATATTAGAATATATTAAATATTTATAATATTTGATTACCTGATGACGCCTGGTCCTCCCGTTGCAGTGGCTGGGTTCAAATCCAAATAGATCAGGAGTGGAAAAGCTACGGCCCGCGAGGACTTGTTCGCCAAAAAATGTCGTCAGCCAGATTAATCATTATAACCAAAAAAAGGAGCCACAAATCTTAAAAAATTCTCCCCCGGGTCGAAAAAATTTGCTATTTAAGTACATATGCGGTCCTTCAAGGGTAAAATAGTTTTCAATGTGGCCCTCACAGCAAAAAGTTTGCCCACCCCTAAAACAGATCCCTGCCTATCATATGCATTGTTATCACGTGTTTTCATATACATGTGTTCGTTGTTGAGGAAACCTCTGAGACAAGTGCACTGTAGTAAGTGACTTCTAACCTTCAATAACAAGCCTACACCAGAGAGTTAAAATTTTCCAATTTTGATAATAAAAACAAAGCCACAAAGGCCGCTAGGGAGAGGACAAGAGAAGCAGATTACCTCAGACCACAAAAATCTGGGGTCATACGTGTTAATCAAAATTTTACTAAATAAAACAATTTATTGTTTTATTGTTTAAAATATTATTTAACAGTAATAATGGTATATAAATTGTTTTAACATTTGTCTCATTTGACAGTTTAATTTTATTTTATCAGCATACGCATAACTTTGAAAGAGAAGAATGCATTTGTAGGCAAGCCTAAAACTTGTATGTGAATTCATCGCTATCACTATACAATGTTGTGCTATTATTAACTTTAACAATTGGCTAGTGTTGTTGACAGTCACTTATTATACATATATGCAACATTTGTGAAGCAGTTTGCATCATGAATAAAATTTACTGTTTAAACCTCAGCCGGAGACATTATTTAGAACTTCAGTTTATGATTCTCTCTGTGTTCTTGCCAATATTTTGGTCATAACATTTTTCAAAAGATAACATTGAAAATGTCTAAAAGTTGCTCAATTGGTTAACTTTATTTTGTCTATGACCATCTCTGCGATTGTGAATTTTACATAGAATTTTAATGTTGTTTCAGTATTGCACGGCGTATGCACCATACAAACTTTTACGAGACTACTGCACGTCCTAAGTTGAATAACAACAATACAATAACTTCAATTTGAACAGTACCAAACTATAATACTATATATAGTACCAAACTATAATACCATAATAAACAGTGTTATATTCTTATAGGTAGCCCTAGCGATGCACACGTATGTGTTTATTTCATGCTAGAATCTAGAAAATAGTATTTTAAGAGTTTGGGAAAAAGTGCTGGTAGACAAACCCATGAGAAACCACTTCTGGTCGTATTTGAATATTTTTATGTTTGGTAGATTTTGAAACTGCATTTGACTGAGCAGAGCCAATTTTTCGTTGTAAAGGTTCAAAAAAATTTTCGATTGTTAATTTTATTCGTTATGGAATCGAAGAAATGTGTCGAAGAGAAAGGGAAACACGGAATAAAAAGTAAATTTGAAATAAAGTAAATAAAATAAAAATAAATTTGATGTGTTGCCTTTCATTTTAAAATAGATTGCATCTGTCCGCAAGTTCTCTGGTTGAAATCATTCTCTCTATATTGGATATTCATCGTAATGGTAAAAAAGTTATGCATGAAATAAGCAAATTTATTCTACATTGAATTTATTTGAGATTTGTAGGGCATTGCAAATACAATTTTGGGAACGAGTCTCGTCCACCTGGAGAAGTTGATGAACGTTGGAGAACAAACGATGTCAACCGTAATTACATTTTTCGCTCTCGGCTACTTAATCGGGTCGATACTGTGTGCTTCCATGTACGACCGCCTGAAACCTGAATTCTTGTTCTTTGCGTTCAACAGTGTCGCGTGTGTGGCCACCATTGGGGCTGGTCTCATCTCGTCCTTCCCATTTTTCGTCACTTTCGTCGTCATTAAAGGAATCGGATTTGGATTCAATGACTCAGGTTAATGTTTAAAAAATTTTAAGAGAGCAGTGGATGAAAATTTTTTAAGCTAAATTGATAACTTTTCAGCTGGACAATCTTACGGGCTTAGAATATGGAACAAACACCAATGCAGAAATTCATTAATTCAAGCCATTCATCTTTGCTGGTCTTTTGGAGGTATCGTTGGGCCGTTCATAATCAAGCCATTCCTCTGTGAAGTCAACCATTCTTATGAGAATTTTAATAAAACATTAAACGAAAGTGAAATTGTTTTTGAGCAGGATAAAATTTTGGGAAACATATCGACAACGTGCCTGGATGTTATTGAACTTGCAACTGTTCGAAAAGCTTTCATAGTTGTTGGCCTTATAGTTCTCTCCGCAAATATACCTTTTTTGATAATTTTACTATTCAATATTTCAAAACATAAAAAATTGTCTCTTGTTCGACAGAAAAAGAATGACGTGGTAATAGAAGATGTAACGGAAGAAAAAATTTTTTTAGGAAAACCGGATGTACAAACAAATAGAATTGAACAAATTTTGCATCTGAAACTTATTTTGCTCACATTCGTTTTTGTCTTCGGACTGTTGTGCTATTACATCGAAGGTGTAACAATCGCGTTCATAACAGCATTTGCCTTGAAGCATCTGCATTGGTCTGTTTACCAATCAAGTCTCATTCTTTCAATTTACTTTGGAGCTCACTTTGCGTGTCGGTTATTGGGCGTTGTAGTCTCAGCTTTCTTGAAACCAATAACAATATTATCAATTACAATGACCGTAGCTACAACAGCCTTCTTGCTAATGTTAGCCGTCAACGCTCTACCGAGTATTCTCTGGGTTGTGGTTATGTTGGCCGGTTTCGGAACTGGAATTATTTATCCGACTAATATTATTTGGGTGTCAGAGAACTTGTTAGTAACTGGCAAAGTTAGTTCAGTGATTGTATGTGGTGGGTCGGTTGGGTGGATAACTGGTCCCCTCATAGTAGGAATGCTGACGTCTCATTATGGCCAAATGTGTTTGGTTTACTTTCTTGTGGGCTCTTCATCGCTATTTTTAATTCTGTTCATACTCGAAGCCTTATTTATAAAAGTTTTTGGCAAAAAAAGACATACTTCAATAATACAAAATAATATATTGAATTGACTTGAGCTTTTCGAGTAACATTTCATGAAAGATCAATAACCCTCATAAATTATGACGCAAGTATTTTTCAAATTGCTTTCCCTTTTATTTTGGGATAAGGTTTTCGTTTATAAAAATATTGGTAAATATTGTCGCGTTTGTCAACTTCTTTGTATGTCAGGCGACTCCACGCATTAGTTGTACTTCATATTGACTGAAATTTTCTGTCATTTTTAGGCTAACAACGTTTTTACTCTTTGAAAAATTTGCTATCAAGGTAGTTAACATTGGTTAACATAACCTTCATCCAGCATAAATTTTAATGCATTAACGTTTTTAATGCATTAATTTCTGTTTATTTTCATTGTAACAAATGTTTTAAATAAAATTTAAAAATAAATTTTTACATGGTAAATAGAGTCTTCATAATGCAAATCCAGGTGTGAAACAACACGCCACTTAGAATGAGCATTTTTTCAAATTTTTGAACATTTCAAATAATCACAGAAAAAGAATTTCAGAATTTAATATTTCTGTCATGTTAGGCGAAGTGCGGATTTTGCGATCGTCATCAAAACTTTTTTGATCAAATGAAACCAAAGGAATACTAAAAATTCATTCATCTAAGACTTTACGATAAAAAGCTTACGTTTTAAATCGAAGAATACCTAACAGTGGTAGTATTATTTTCTTTATAAAGTTTGTAATGCTTGCATTGTCTGATTATCATTTTTTGACAGCAATTCAAATGACGGCTCTATTTATTTATAATTAAATTTTATTTGGTTATGTGATTTGAGGTATTCATTTGTGGAATTCTAAAAAGTTTTGCAATTAAAATATTTATAACAATTTATTTATGATCTCAAGTATTCAAATGATAAAATAATTCTATTAAGGTTTTATTGAAATTTTTACGACACACCTTGTAGTTATTGCAACACACTTAGCAACAGCGTTGTTATTTTTCGTAATAGTGTTCTTCAAACTTTATATTATTTCATTATCAAAAATATGCCTAGCCAAAATATTGAAACCAAAATTGAACATAAAATAATCCTGATATTGTACTGTAATCATATGACTGCCCGTTGTAATCATTAAAATAATGTGAGCATATGTCTTGCTCGCTAAACTTTTAAATTTTATGTTGCTGATGTTTTTATTGCCACTCCTACATTAACTATGATGCTGACACTAAATTGTTGTTTTGTAATTGGTTTCGGTGTTGAATATTGACATTAATTACATCAATTACATTTCTCCAACAATTTCAACTTTGTCTAAAGTTTTTGTATTAATTGGTCTTTCAATTTTTTTCGTTATATTTAATCAAATTAATATTCTTAATTGGCAATGTGAAAGTTTGAAACAATTAATAATTATTATCATAACAAACCAATCCTGATTGTTGAAACGAACACGTCAATTGGAAATAGGCGAGTGACATGAGGCGGCTCGAGTCTGCACTAATTGGACTAATTGATACAATACTGCAGGGAAATCATTTCAATTGAGCAATTAGGGTGTTAGTAATTCTACAATTAACAGTAGCTAATGAGATAATTACGAGCAACAAATTGTTTGACAAGTTTTATTACAAAAAGTTTATTGGATATAACCTATTCCATGGAACAATCGCTCCATGATCAACGTCCTATAGACAAGATATTTGCAGTGCTAATTTGACTCGCAACAGTCGGATGAATGGACTCAACAATATTATTACAAAATATTTTTGTTATCCAAGTATTAAGTATTTGATAACTATTTAAAGTTTAACGCATCAAAAAAATCAAAATCGTAAGTAAGAAAGGATGCTGGGTTGTAAAGTGAGGTATTCAGTTTTTATTGGTTTGACGTGTGGGTTCAATTAGCAGCCGGGATGTTGACAGTGAAAACGATCCTCCAATCAGTGAGGTATTCCCTTTTTTGGCAAGTACTTTCAATTAGGGGTAATAAAGCTGATCTGTAAGGTATTCACGCTGACACTTAGTCTGATATGTGCGTTCAATTATTAGCTCTCAACTAGGGTATATAAGAGAGTCTCTCATCTACAATTCATCATTCAATTTTCAGTCTTTATCATATCCTACCAAACGAATATTCAACTTTAAAAAATCCTGATCCAACATTTTTCAATCATCGACATTTAGAAGCAACATTTACAGCAATTCCAGCATACTTATCTACATAAAAAATTATAGAAGTTTTAAAAAGTGTTCACAACACATCTGGCTAAAAATGAATTTTGAACACTACAGCGAAGTGAACTTGAGCAAAGGAAGTCACTCCAGACAGCGCTTACGTGAACGTGCGTTGTTGCAGCAAGACTCACCAATGCACCGAGACAACCAACCTCATCAAAGTTTGCAAGAGTTCACCAGATCCAACAAACACGTTTCAACATTTAGCAACATTGCCTATAGACAAGATATTTGCAGTGCTAATATGACTCGCAACAGTCGGATGAATTATCGTAAAAACATCGGTTTGCATGAGAGGCAGCAGCAGTCAAGTGCATATAAAAGTTTTAAAAAGAGGAAACTATCTGGCAAGGACTTATCAGGAGTACCGTTCACAATCAGTGGTGACAGTGATAATTATATCGATAACAAAAGTTGTTACAACGCGTCGCAATATTCATTTCAAAGTCAGCATCAGCTCCACAGTCATCGTCGCCATCGACATCCCTCACCTCATTCCAACTGCTGCTACACCGACAATGAAGAACGTGGGAAGGTTATACTGAAATCCATCACCTCGATTAATGATGCTGATGCAAGAAATCGGTCCTCCATCTGCGACAACACCTTGGACGACAGCAGAGACCACAAAGGGATCAGTCTCTGTTCTAGCCAATCAAAATTCATCAGGAGATGTAGCAGCGTCATTTCATTTCGACAACTTCTGGCAAGTGCTAGTGAGACAGATAATGACAGCAAAATGAATGTTACAAGTATGATGCCAAACGACAAAGACAACAAAAATTGTAGTCTCAAGAATCCAATCGAGAACACTGGAAAACTGCAAACTGGAGAAATTTTGGCAAGGCTGGACATGATGAGAAAAAATTTAGCTGGCAATTGTTTGCAGAAATTTGGCAGACATTGCATTCCATTGATGAGAACATTGAACACGGACAACCTCTACGACAATGTATTGGAAGCCTCCATGGGCCTCACTAAAAACAACAACATGAAGCAACCAAGTTTTGTGAAACGTCTTCTACTTTCCAAACAACTCACCAACGTTAAAAATGGTTTCTACGTCTCTTGCATGCTCCAATCAGCTGGAAAAGTGTTAGTGACCTCACACAATATGCTTCCAACTGTGAGGGTTGATTTGGACAACGTGTCTGACTTGGAGTCCCATTTCTATTGGCTGATGAAAGTTACAAGTGATTGGTCCCTGATGAGAAATTTGAAACAAGTGATGAAGAGCGAATTAACAAGCTGCAAGAAATTAGAACCAAACATCTTTCACGAAAAATACGCCATTTTGAGAGCTGTCAACGTTTTGCAAAAGATAACTGGAATTGAGAAGTTGGGTCATCTGCACACCAACATCGTGAAAGGAACAAATTACAGCGTCTTTATGTTCATCAACAACGACATCAACGCTGAATCAAAATCTTCCACACCATCTCTTACTTCATCACCAGTTTCATCATCATTTTTATCGACACTGAAATGGATGTCATTAGACAAGTTATCTTCATCACCAGTGTCAAACAAACAACTGAAAACTAATGGAGTGTTGAACGATCTAACCAGCAACTGCAAGGAACTTTTAACGGAGTTCAAAAATTTGAACGAACAACTGAAGGATGGAGTGTACATAAGCTATCTCTACATGACTTGTCACTTGCAACACGGATTGCAGGTTCTCGTCTCCAAAGATACCCCCAACAACTTTCCATCCATCAGAATGAACGATGACCACAACAGTAGCAGTGGAACATCGACGACGAACAATTGTGCAAACATCTTGAATGAACTGAAAAGTAGAAATTTTGAAGCTATCGACGATAATTTTAAAAGCACAATGTTTTCTACCATGCGTCAGTTCGATGATGTAACATTCGCACAGCTACCAATTACCCCAGAAACATCACCAGCATCATCTCCATCATCGGCAACACAGCAGACAAACAGAGGCACATTTGATAATGGAGTCGCTCTTTCCAACCGTCTACATAGATCCATCATACCTCTCAACGACCAAGTTAAAATGATACTGCTTGCTCCTCCCCAGTCTCTCTTCTGTCCCCTCATCAACCACACTCCTGTAGCACCACTGCCCTCTTCCTTCTTCTTACCTCTGCGTGCCTTTGAATCGATCCAGCTGAGAACATACCAGCCGCAAATCTTCCAAAAATATTGTCAAGTGTCCGTCATTATGGAAATGGCTGTTGAAATATACAGAAACCGCAAGGCTGTCCTGTATGCAGGAAGCAAACATTCCCAGGAAGAATACACGTCAGAACTTGCATCGGTGAATTTGATGTTGAGTGAATTGAAGAAGGACATGGAGGAAACATGGAAGAAGTATCGATGGATTGGAGATCTCATCAGCCAAGCCCGTTTACCTGTCTCTGAAAACTTCATCAGCCTGCACCAGTTTTTGTAATATTTTAAATTTTAAAGTTAACGTTTCAAAAGACGTTCAATAGCATTAATTCTTTATTCGTTTTATTTTTTTGTTTTTGATATTTTGAAATAGAACTTGTTTGAGTGATGAACGCATATTTTGTTGTTGTTGATACATCTACCTTGTGCAAAAATGTGATTACATTCGAAAATTTGACTCAAACTTGATAACATTACTCCAACCATTAAAGTGCGATACATGTCGTTTATTTAAACTAGATAATTTTTCGACACACACTCCTATTTTACAGAATTGAAATATATATAAATAATTTTTTGTATTCTTTTATAATAACTTCTAGTGAGAGAATAAAAATTTTCTGAATAAAACTTTAAAACCTTAATAGTAACAAGCAGTGTAAGCTGTGTGTGTATAGATAGGCAGTGGCGGATCCAGGCGGTATGGGGATGAATCCCTCCTATAACATGGAAGAAGGGAATGCCTTGTTATCTTGTTATAATATAATATAATTACTGAAAGATAAAAAAATAGTATCTTTAATTAGCGATACTATCAAAAACAATTATACAAAATTACAATTAATGTTAATGCTTTCATTATGTTTTTTCGCACTTTCACCGAAAGTGGTTCCAAAATTTAGAAATAAGATACCATCACCGAAATACACCATACTCAGAAAATTCACAATTCTGAAATTTATAGCTTGTGATGTTTTCTAAAACTTGTTCTCTCGTTAATATACAATAATAACATTTGATCTCTAAAGCCATTGGTCGAGGTATTTTATGTATCGAAAATTGTTTCAAATGGTGAAAAACTTACGATTAACTCCTATCTCGGTTCTATGAAACTTTTGACTGTAGGCCTCCAAAAAACGGTTCGTTCCCAAAACCGTTCCCCAAAACAGGGGTCTTCACATAAATGATAATAACGTAAATTTAACATAAATTTCGTTTAAAAACTCATAGGTTTGGATCAATAACAATTGTAAAGGCTTTTAATTTTTTTTGAGTGCCCCATTCAACAATTTTCCTTTTTCCGAAGCCGCGGGACTCCACCTACACATGCCAATCAAGCCCTGGACCATATAGGCCTAACCGACATTAAATAGCATGCGTTTGTATTAATAATATCATCAAAACCGGTGGCCTTTACAAGACTTTTTCGCACCGGCGTTCCAACTCTCTCAAGAGCTTGACAAACGTTGTATTTTTATCTTTCGCCACTCTCGTCGCTACGAAATTGAAAGAAACTGTAAGATCGACAAAAAATCAATTTTTAGTGTTGACACCTCGAAATGATTCCTTTTCATATAATATATTTCTAAAGTTTGTGGTGTCCTTTCATCTA
The DNA here is from genome assembly GCF_000326865.2 of Helobdella robusta. Lineage (NCBI taxonomy): Eukaryota > Metazoa > Annelida > Clitellata > Rhynchobdellida > Glossiphoniidae > Helobdella > Helobdella robusta. The sequence continues at coordinate 212,078 of NW_008705537.1, forward strand.
TATGTGTATATATAATGATTTAAATAATTCGTTAAATAAAAAATGGTTTAGAAAATTCATTGAAAATATAATTATTAAAAAACATTTATTTATTTATTAAATGTTTGCAAAATTGTAAAAACTCTAGCGACCGAATATGCTGACTAAAATAACGACTGCGCATGACGTGTTGATGAAAATTTAAAAAGTTAAAATCTACTACTGTTACAACTGTTACTGTGTCTTAATGATTCAGCAGAATTAAAACGAAATACACTAAGTTTTCGTTACTTAAATTAAAAAATTAAAATATTTAAAATAACATTTTTATGAAATGACATTCAGTTCAGAAATGTCGCTACTAAAAAAATTTTGGCTCAAACGATTACATTTCAACTATATCGTTGAAAATGTTTTTACTATTTTACATGAATTAATTTAAAAATTATTAGCAAACAAGTATTAATTTGAAACGAGTATCTTGAACTTAGAACCGATTCATCAACATTTGTTAGCTTTCAATTTTGCCCATCTATTTTATCAGCCATTTTAAAACCAATGGCTGCATCTTTTCATGCATAGAAATGTTGATTTCGCTTAATAAGGCAAATCTGCCGATAGACTAGTTTTGCGAGCCAATAAACGTTTAGAAACAATTCTGACCGGCATGTTTTCTAAACTTAGTTAACTCATTTTTAATTCTAGTACCTACCTCTGATAAGACCTTTCCTCTGGACAGCCAACGTACTTCAATATGTTAGATTAACTGTTTGTGATTGGCTACCAATTCGTCACGAAATTTAGTAAATTATCTTACATTTAATGCGTTTGCCTTCACGTTATTAACAATCACAACCTAGCTAAGCAGGCTGCTTATTTTGGCTGACATTTTGTTAGTAGCTAGGCTTTCTCGATGAATACAACAGCACGTAATTTTACACTCAGATGCTATCGCTTCAATTTTATCGACAACTCCAGAGTTACATACTGTCATAACTGCAGTACCATCAAGCAGCCACCGTTACAATACTTAAACTCCAGCCTCAAGAAAAAGTATTTAAATACATAACAAGTCAAACAATTAATAAACATCTACGTCTCGTAATAATTTTTAAACGATGTGATTGGTTGATTGATTGATTGATTGATTGACTGATTGATTGATTGATTGATTGATTGATTGATTGATTGATTGATTGATTGATTGATTGATTGATTGATTGATTGATTGATTGATTGATTGATTGATTGATTGATTGATTGATTGATTGATTGATTGATTGATTGATTGATTGATTGATTGATTGATTGATTGATTGATTGATTGATTGATTGATTGATTGATTGATTGATTGATTGATTGATTGACGGAATTCAGCCTCGAATCAAACAACGCGATGATAGGCCAGCGAAAATAACAAGACTGTCTCACTATCTTCAAAATTTTGGGCAGTTTTATCGTCTCTAAAATGTATCAAAAAAGATACAAAACAATTATAATTTTTGTTTTTTTTTTGTTTTGTTTCTTTTGTTTGTTTCATATTAAAAGTTTTTTCATATGAACGACATAGCGAAAAATTTAGTATTGTGGTTGTAACGGTAAAGTGCCTGGCACTGCTACTACAGTTTACCAGATTCGATTACATAGAGATCCCCATCTAAAACACGCGATGTGTTTGATACCCTATTTCAGGCTAATTCACTTGCCCGGTGTGTTTGTTTTGAATGCCTCTGAAAATATTGAGGAGAGATTTGTAATAAATAAAAAACTAAATAAATAAATAAAACTACAACAAAATGGTAAAACTCAAAGTAACCAACCAGACGATTATGAAGATTGTACTGTACATTTTATTATGAATGCAAAAAGACAAATCGAAATATCAATTTCACAAGGGCTAATCACCAATAATCATAATCATTGACGTCACCATCAATAATCATAATCATCAATGATCATAATCACTGACGTCATCATCAATAATCATAATCATCAATAATCATAATCACTGACGTCATCATCAATAATCATAATCATCAATAATCATAATCACTGACGTCATCATCAATAATCATAATCATCAATGATCATAATCACTGACGTCATCATCAATAATCATAACCATCAATAATCATAATCACTGACGTCATCATCAATAATCATAATCATCAATAATCATAATCACTGACGTCATCATCAATAATCATAATCATCAATAATCATAATCACTGACGTCATCATCAATAATCATAATCATCAATAATCATAATCACTGACGTCATCATCAATAATCATAATCATCAATAATCATAATCATCGACGTCATCAAAAATATCGTCATCGTCGCGATAATAATTTAAATAATAATCAATGTCATTAGAATCCTCGCTATCCTCTTCAAAATTATTGATAGATTCGTCAAAATCGAATTCAAAAAAGTCTTCATAATAATAATCGCCATAGAATTCGCCATCATCTTCGTCATCATCATCATCATCGCCGTCGTATCTAAAATCCACGCCTTCATCTCTGTCACCAGCGATACCGAAAAAGTCATCACCATCGTCATCGTCGTCATTAGAATCGTCATCATCATCGTCGAAAGGAGCTAGTAACCCCAGGTGATCTAAAAAACCCTCATCAACCCCATAGTCAGCATGGACGCGGCCAATTTCTTCTCCATGGTCACCATCCACAACTTCGTAAATAATCGCGAGGTAGTCATCAGCATCAGCAGCTACATCATCTTCTGCCTGATCATCTTCTCTGTGATCATCTTCTTCTTTTTCATTCATTGGATGAGTCAGCATTTCAGGAACTTCGGTCAAAACTTTACCAGCCATATTTTTGTGTTGTAAAATAAAATAAATTTTGCAAAATTTTACAACTGCTAAACTTTGCAACTGCTAAAACTTTGGTTACCGGTGATAAAGGCATCTGGTTATATAGTGTGTGAAACTGAGTTATCTTTGCTTGTAAAATCTGGTTGGGCATAGAAAATGCAGTGCTGTGAATATTGTGAGAAAGAATATAATATGTAATAGCGAATAATTTTTAATCACTATTTGAGAACTTTAAAACTAGAAAAATGCACGTTAAAAACTTTCAAATAACGACAATAATAGTATTCAGTAATTCAGAATTATCATAATACTGTATCTCACGTCCGAATTGATACTGTATCATCATGTTTATTAATTTTTTATTATCGCCTTTGTTGGTAATAATGATTTCCAGAGACCTAAAATAAATACTTCTCAATCATTACGAACGAATGATTGAATTATTAAATGAATGAGTGAATAATGAATGAATGAGTGAATGAGTGAGTGGGTGAGTGAGTGAGTGAGTGAATGAATGAACGAATGAATAATAAAAGAAAGAATGAATGAATGAATGAATGAATGAGGGAGTGAGTGAATGAATGAATGAATGAACAAACGAACGAACGAATAAATGAATGAATGAATGAAAATAATATTTAAACCAAATTATCATCATTAAAACCTATTAAAACAGCTTAATGTCATTAAAAAAATTAAAAAATTAATCACTGTGCAACTTTACTGACCAAACCCATCAAGTTCAGCTGCTTATCATTGAACCATGCAATCAAATTCGGTTATTTGTGTAAGAAACTTTATAAAAAATTAAGTGTTTTCAAAACTTTTAGATTAATTAATTAATATATACTTTTTTATATTATTTAATACAAAATTAGCCAGGGTGGCAAAATAGCCTAATGGTTAAGGTGCCTGGTTGCAGTTGCAGTTACAGTGTCCGGGTTTGAATCCAATGTAGAGAGAACCCCACATATTACATTCAATGCGTATTCCGAAAAATAGTAGAGAAAATTTTTTTATAAAAAAAAGGAACCAATAAAAACCTCCCTGGATCTAATTCCTTACTGTCCTCAAATGTAACTTCAAAATTAGGTTTGGTCTCTTTGTTGCCAATTGTGAATTTAAACGAGAAGGAGTTCAAATTTTGGGCTGTTACATTTTAAATACAAATAAAATAACGAGTGACGAGACGGTATAATGGTTAAGACGTTTGGTCTTGATGTTACGGTGGCCGGGATCAAACGCAAAGAGATCCTGGTTTGTTACATGTACTGTGTGAGTGGTGCGGGCATTCTGGCGCAAATGATGTTGATACGTCTGGAAATTGATTAAAATATAAATGATAACATTGAAAAAGATGTATAATAGTATTCAAAGTCATATATATATATTGCAATAAAATCTATCATATTCTAAAAAAGAAATATCAGTCAGCTTATAAGAACATACTATCAATAATAATAATGTAAAATACACTCAAAGACCGACGATTTTCTGACAAATTAATTGTCGTTGAACTAATATTGTCAAAATTTCCAATATAACATTCTCCACTTTTCAATGAATGTTTGGCCAAAAAAGCCTCAAGAATTAAGGTAAGACACTCAGTTACGAGTGATTGAAAGTAAAAGAAAATATTTTATTTACATCAATTGATGGTGACAAACTATTTTTTTATGTTTATTTTTATTTTTAGAGTAATAAAAATTAATGAATTTTAAAATAACAATTATAAATCTTTGTCATTTTAAATTTAAAATGCTTCAAAGTGTGAGAAAATTACAAACAACTTGTAGAACGTATACATCCTGTATACATGATTTACGATAGGATCAATCCAAATTACATAATGTTTGCCAACAGTAGATACCCGACAACTCTATGTTGCAGACCTACCTTCAACACAGCAACTCACACTGAATGTCTTGCTTTCTACAAAACCATGCCAAGAATATCAGCCATCAAAAGTCTGGCTTTTTATCAAAATATGTCAAATGATAAAAATGTAGGCCGCAAGATGATTTTCCAATCATACGAAGATTATAATGTAAATTTTGGAATTCAGTTTGTTTCCAATAGAAATGATGCGACCGCAGAAACTCCAGACTGCTTCTATGACGCTACATCTAGGGCAAAGAGTGACGCATAACATTTTCGGATTTTTGCCAAAATTTACCGACAAGCAACCATCAAACTGAAGGATGCAAAGAACTTACACTCGCTGCAGACAGAACCAGATCCATCAGAATCGTCCTTCAACGCGCTTCCACACTTTTTCTGATAAAAATATTTCAATCAAATTTAAATTTTTAAAATGTAATTATTGTACAATAATAAATTCTAAATGTAAAATAATCAAACACTTGAATAAAAATAAATGTAACTCGTTCAATGCCTTCTAGTGGGAAAGCTTCAAGTTCACAAACACAAAAGCCAAATGCTTTCTCAAGAGCTTGTTGAGCGATGACGTATCTAGAAGGTGGTACATGAGAACTGCAGTTGACACGATGAAAAGATTGAAGTAGTTGACGTAGTAGATAAAGTTGTCCACGCGAAAACCTGACATTCAAGTTGATTGAATATGACATGACGTTTTCATAGCTGAAAAAATCCGTGAAACTTATTAAAAAAACTCAATTTAATTACTAAGTAAGTTTCTTGTCCAAAGAATAACAGTCGATTTTGTACTGAATGATCATGTAAACGACCCAGTAATCGGAAAGTGCTTCAAAGCCTACGTGGAAGCAATGAACAGCAGTGATATTCGAAGTCCTGTCTCCATCAGCAGCCAACAACTCGTTGTACTTCACATTGTTAATTTCATAATATGAGCTCTGAGTTGCCGGCTTCAAAAGAAGGACGTTTCTCAAAGGATTGCCTTCGTAAAAATGATTCAATAATTACTAAAAAAATTTCCAAATATTATTCTTATTTGACTTTTTCAAAAATTTTAACACAAACGTGTAACAACTCACTCGTTTGAATAGTTAGAAACATTAAAATAGTTAAAAGAAACATTTTGTAAATTGTTTCGTGAAGCCAAATATTCATTCAAGCGTTCTTTTTGTTGTTTGATAAAAGCTTTCCTCAACAAAGATGAATAAATTTTATGCAAATATTTTTAACAATATCTCTAACAATCAGATAAAATCCATTAGTCATTAGCTGTATTTATTTGTATAAACAAGCGTTGAATACATTTCCATTAAAATATCGTTAGTGTTCAAGAAAATATTGATTTGGATGTCTCTAGTAGGTGCAAACACACGCTTACTTGCACTCACTGGGCTGATGTTGAATTTGTGTTGTTGCTAGGTGAAGTTTATAGGTTCTAAGACATTGCAAGTCTAACTCTTAACGTATCTCTTCTAATTTCAAATCGCAACACTGTTCTTTCTTTAATGATTTTTCATAAAAATTAATTGTAAAGGGCTCAATTTTATTTTTAATGAAGTTAAAATACTTTTTTATAACTAACGACATAAAATATGCAATATCACAAAAATAACAATCAAATAAAATTCAAACTTGATTTACATTCATTTACATATATCTCAGATTTATTTTTTTCAAGTCATACGTGCCAAACCTACATGAAGACCAAAAGTGCATGCATTCAAAGAATGTGGTCAACCGGTAGCATGTGTTTAATAGAAAAATATGGTCATATGTATTAAATCTTAGTAATTGTGTTTTTTTTTATTGGTCATCGCCATATTAAAGAAATTCAAGAAAACTTGTTTCAAAGTACAAAAATTGTTAAGCAGCTGGACGCACCAACGCAGCTAAGTTCAACAGCGTAGGTCACATGAGAAGACCTTTGACTAGTAATCGGCTAGGCAGCCAATCAGCTAAACAGACAACAAGCCAAAATTTGCGTCATGTGGTTAAAAAATAGAGATGTGGTATTATAAAAATACGTGTTAAAAAGTTTTTAACTGCAATTTTTATGTCGACTATATTTTTTTAGTAGTTTTCATTCAAATTAACTATTCGTAAATCAATGGTTGAAATTCGGAGTCGCCACGTTCTTTGTATGAATTAGCATACAAAGAATGTTTCTTTGCACTCTACCGACGTTTATACTTGGTGCCAAAGTGTACATCGCTCGCTGCCTTATAAAATCAACTGAATTTTCACGCTAAATTACTAACGAAACTTCAATTCAGACATGAACGAAATGGACGAGAGTAAAGGAAAAACTGATGGAAATGAGACGGAGGTGGCAAACATTGTTTATAATCTTGTTCTTATTGATTTTCGTACAAATTAAATTGTTTATGATGTACAAATATTTTACGTTAAAAATATTTAGTTTTTTTTAAAGATATAAAAAACTTAAACATTTGAATTTAATGTAAGCTGATTAAATTTACATGATCCTGCTAGAGAACTTTACAATAATCACCTGGATAAAAAATGGAAAATGACCAAGATCGGTGTAGGCCTAAAAAACTGGCATAGCAGCGACTCGGCCATGCCTAGCCTGAGTGCCAACATTTATAAATTTTTCACACATAACCGATTGTAAGATACTGAGTTACAAATTTTGCTGGGTGTTTAGTTTATGTTGCAAAGATCAGCGATGCTGCTATTTAACAACAAAGAACCAATTGTTTCGAGAGAACTTGTTGGAAATGTATCTCTTAAAATAAACCATGTGAAATAAGGCAGGTACAAGAATGCTACGCAAAAATATTTTACGTTACAAATATTTAGTTTTTATTAAGAAATAAACAGCTTAAACATATGAATGTTGTATAGACAAATTAAATTTTTAATCAATTTACAAAAATTTTATTTTGAATTTGCGTTTAATCAAACTTTTTTTATTAATTGTCAATTGAAGAGACTGGGCAAAGAAGAAAAAGTGGACGACCTCGACAAAACCACAGAAGAAAATAAATTGACGATTCGTCGCAGGAAACAAAAATTAAAGTTTTTAATAAGAAAATTTGCTCGCTTTTTAAAAAATGTTCACAGAAACACGAATCGAGCAGTCAAAAAACCGACGATCATTGTGATGACGGCGGGCCGACACTATCCAGATTATCAACAGACAGACAAACAAACTTACAACGTGAATCATGAATCTGTGACATCAGCAACAACGTCTACTGATGTCAAATCTTTATTTGTTGAGACAATACCCGGTGATTCGTTGCCACTGCCTTCTAAAGAACTTTATAAGATGAAACTAGATGGAAAATGGAAAATTATAAGCGGTGGGACAGGATTAAAAAATATGGGCAACACGTGCTTTATAGCAGCCGTACTGCAATGTTTGCTTCGGATACCGACTTTTATGAATTATCTCATCTTCAATCATATAAAAGACTGTAAGATGATGAACAAATTTTGCTCGGTGTGCATGCTAAGAAATCTAGCATTGAGACTTTTCAATAGGTTGGTAAACGGACCGATATCCCCGGAAGAAGTCGTCGGCAACATCAGACAAATTGGGAATCACATGCAAGTCGGGAGGCAAGAAGATGCCCATGATTTTCTACTCTGCCTACTAAACACGATGCAAGCTCATCTCACGCACGGTTTGGAAGTGGACCAGTTTGTAGAAAGAACAACTGCTTTGTCAAAAATATTCAACGGCTATCTAAGAAGCCAAAGTAAGCAAACCTTTCATATCTCATTTTTAGCTAATGTTCATGTGTTCAACTTGAAAGTTGTTCATATTTTTATCAAATAATACAATATAATTACAACGAGTTACTAACGTTTCAACTTGTTACCAACCACGCAGTCATATGCCAGCAATGCAGACATGCGTCAAACAGTTACGAGCCATTCTTCAACATCAGTCTTGAGGCGGATCATATCACATCAGTGAAAGAAGCGCTGAAAAAATTTTTCGCCTTCGTAGATATGGACAACGAGAAATGGTACTCGTGTGAGAAATGCAAGTCAAAACAGTGCGCCACTAAACATTTCTCAATTCAACAGCAGCTGAACGTCTTGATACTACAGCTGAAAAGGTACGGACTGTCAAACAGTGGCGACTATAAAATATCACGCCACGTTCAGTTCGAAGAATATTTAGATATATCCTCCTACATCAGCTCGGATTTGAGCACTGAAAACCAACCCGAACACAACGTGAAGAGAAACAGAATCAGCAACGTATACAGACTGCATGGAGTGGTTGTTCATCAAGGTTGGTCCGTAGGATCTGGACATTATTACGCTTACGTACTTGATCCAAGATCGCTCAACGGTGGCTGCTACCACAACTACCACAGCTGCCTGGAGAATAATAAAAACTGGCTCGTCGTAGACGACGCCAATGTCTCGCTGACTGACTGGGATTCGGTAAAAAAAGCAGAAGCGTACTTGCTCTTCTACGTGAAAGTTGCAACAGCGGACTACTGCAAAATCACTGCAACTGACCAACGTAGGGGTCCTGATACTACTACGATTACTAAACCCATTGCTGGCGTTACAACTACAAATGACAAACAGGAACGTATTTCAACTTATTTGAATCCAACTTTCACAGTTACTACTGCTGACGAAAAAACATTTTCTTCTAATACTAAGCTTACTACTTCTACAACTACAACGACTACTGCTGCTGCTGGCACTACCGCTACTACTTCTATTACTGATGAACAAAATTATACAAACACTATTATTCCTACAAACATTATTACTTCTACTGCTGTTGATGCTACCGTTTCTACGACTATTGCCGCTGCTACTGCTACTACCACTACTACTGTTTCTACAACTACTGCTGCTGCTAGTGTTGCTGCTACTACAGCGTCTACGACTAGTGCTGCAGCTATTGCTGCTACCACTACTTCTAGTTCCGAGCCTAAAAAACGACTAAAAATTAAACTTGGACCTACAAAGTATTTTGTGGAGCTAAGAGCAATTGCTAGCGACATGATTTCATCTGAATTTGTTCATATATATATATTTATTATTACGCTAATTATATTTATGTATAATAATAATATTATTATTATTATTTTGTGTCTTATTATTTCAACAAACAGTTTCATATAACTGATTTATAATGTTGCTATATAATTGTATAATATTTGTATAATAAAAAAGTTCTTTTTAAAATGTAGTCGAGTTTTGTAGCACAAATTTACCTAAACTATAAAAATATTATTAATAGCAAATTAAGCCAATAAAAAATAATAATTAATATCTATTATTATTTTTGTTATAATAATTATAATTATAATTATGTTATTCACACTATTGACATTCCTTAGAGGATTGTACTGTAATTAAATGTTTTGTTGAACAAATAACTTTTTAACTATTTTCTGAAATCTTTCTCTGGTACACTTTGCTTCAATCTTGTTGGAAGATCATTCCATATCTTGGGCAGAGCAACCTGCAAACATCTGTCATCCAGTTTTTTCCTGGTCCTAGGAATTACCATCATTTCTGACGAAACCGAACGCAGTGCATATCCCACAATTATTATTAAATGGCATAGATACCAGGGCTCCCTAAAGGTCAAACCATGGCCCCTTAAAATTTTTTTTAATTTTGCCTTTCATGAATGTGGGATTTATTATTTCTTAATTGCACGTAAGACTTACGCGCATGTTTCGCCATGTGTTCTGTGATAATTATGTTCGAAATTTGACTGCCAGAAGTTGAAGTTTGACTTTGTCAGGTTTCCAAAATAGCAACATAAACGTTTTTTTAATTGTATGATTTAGTTAGAGCAAGGTAAACGTTTCAGGCGAGCTATCGTAATGAGTTATTTGAAAAAATTAGCGATTTTTTAAAAATTTAATTAGCAATTAAGATTCCTCACTTACGAATATACATATTAATGATTTTATTGTAATTTTTGTTTAAAACAGAAATAAAAATTTAATACAGTAAAAAAAACAGTTTAAAAATACAAAACCATACCGTGGAACTATTCCAAATTCCGCATATTGCAGTTGTCGGCGAAGACTTTATTATAAAAATGTTCCGAAACTCGTCCCCGAGACCGTCTTACTGCCTAGCCTATAGGCACCTTCAATAATACCGTATTATACTAAACTACTACATTATAAACCTTAGTAATATACAAAGTTGATACTTCATAACTGTAAATAAAAATTAATATCGTTATTTATAGAATAAAAAAGAAGAATTGAACGCCTAATTCCACGGAATAAATAATAATGATATAATATAAATAATAAATAAATAAATAAATAAAAATTAATATCGTTATTTATAAAATAAAAAAGACAAATTTATAGAATATAGATTGATAAAACGCTTAACTCTGCGGAATTACCAAATGGAAATTGTCGGTTTGGCGATATTTCTGACTAAAAAATAGAATAAGACAAATGATATCTGGTATCAAGATGGATATATATCCTAGGATATCACACACCTTACGTATGTTAATGCTTTATATTTGTATAAAACCACATAATAGCATAAATATGAACATGTGTACACTAATAAAATACCAGCTTATAAACTATTTTGTTATCTGCAAGTGCTAATCAATTCAAATATTTTTAAAGTTTAATAATAAAATATATTATATTATAATATATTATTAAAGTTTAATGATAAATTAATAATAAATAAATAAAGTTTAATAATAAATTCCTATTTCTTTACTACAAATCATTCCTCCAATATATTATATGTATTTAAGAACCTTGAATAAATTTTAAATTGATTTAATTTTAATTCGGTTAGAGTAATTTTTTGCGATAACGAAAAAGTCTCTGCTTGTCAATTAAAATGTAATGCGACCAAATATTAAGAAATAAGAAATTCCAGATTGCAGATTCAAAGAGTCCTATGATCTATTTTTAAATTTACATGTTCATTACTATGTCGATTACTAAATTAAAATTTGATTGCAATAATTAAAGATTTAAATAAACGCATGTCGACGTAATGTTTAAGTTTTAGTTTTTATAAAAATGTATCAATATATGTTTTACGATTTAGTTACATCATTTTGCAACTTTGAAACGTTATAAATTTCATATTTTTAGGGCTGAATTTAGAGTAGGCGGGGCGGGGAAGGCTTTTATTTTAACAGAAACAGTAGTGTTTTGAAGGAAAATTGACATGAGCCGAAAAATGATTGTAATGATTGTAAATGATTGTAAGTAAAAATTTAGACCACATTATCAAAAATTTGGCCTTCCCCCATCAAAATGTTGGTCCCCTGCTAACATTGAAAAATTTTTCAAAATAATTTGTTGAAAATCACCGCCGACTGTCAACTAATTTTGGAAGATCATCTTTTGAAGATTCCCCGCCCTGGTTATCGTCTTTTGGTTGAAAAATTCCCCTTTTTGAAAATTTGAAAATCTTGCCACCCCCCCATCTAGATGTGCCTCTTCAGCTGAGTGTATCAATACTGTACATGAAGTTGTTACTGAGATATTTCCATTCAGTCTTTAACTACCGCTATAAATGAAAATTGTCATGCTGACACTAAGACTATTCATCTGTAAAAAACTTTTAATGTGATCTACATTTAAAGAATTACAACACTTTTTCCGACAAATTCATACCAAATGCTTACAAGAAAGATTTTTCTTGATCTAAATTTTACATTCAGAAATCATTGATGTCTCAATTTTTAGCATTCAGACAAACTGAAACAGCAGGTTTTGACTGCATTGGCTTGGAAGCAGCATAAATGGCATGTTAGATTTTCAACAACAGCCAAATGAATGACTGAAGTTTTTATTTTTGCTAGAAATTTCGCCAATCGTTCACTACTTAACTTCGAAGACATTTCTGATATATAGTATCTTGAATAGACCTATTAGTTATCATTGAGTAAGACGAACTATAGTTCGATTTTTTGGGAATGTGGCGCTTACATAGTGAATTAATATTATTGATTCTTGGTTTTTTTTCTTATCTCTGTAATCGTTTTTCTTCTGTTGTTCTTAATAATTCTACTTCTAACTCCTCTACTAATACTTTCGGGGTACCAATTAGATCGGTGGTATTTTACTAGGTTCATGTTGTACTCCTGTTGTATATGTTATCTCCTTAGCATGAGAATCTTTAATTTTTTAATGGAAATCCCGACGCTTTTGATGTATGGTGTAGATTTTACGAATAAAATTTAACAACTCAACGATTTGTTTTGTTTTGATTGTTCAAACAGTTGGTGAGTTGGGTTGATGAATTATTATGGATGTTCGATTTTTTTACGTGATTTATTGCAGTTCATAACTTGCCCATACAATTTGATAAATTCCTCTTCTTTGAAATATAAAACACCATGAACTCATCAAAAATAGATCTTCATTACGCTACATCCACAACAGACCTTACAACAACCAATGGTAAAACTTCTAGAACTTTTTGTCGGTTGGATATTGTTACAATTCCACGTTTAATTCTCATTTGTGTGAAAATTTTATGAGAATTTCTGTTTTTCTTTTTAAAAAAAATAAAAAAGCTGCTTTTAGTCTGAGTTTTTTACAGAATCAGGAGCGATTTTCTACTAAACCAACTGCTCGACACCTAATATCAAAACTGGAGGTGGTCGACAAACAACTGTGGCATGATTTACACATGGTTGGTTTAAAAATTTGTGACAGTCTGCCGACGTATTCATTCACATTTGCCGAAATATGATCGAATAATCTAACTTAGCCAAGTTTAATTTGATATTATTAAATACGTCAGTTAATCAAAAATTAAAGAAAGACCTTTTTGATCTATTATTTATTTTAAAAAATAATTGTTAAATAATAAATAAATTAAATGTAAATAAAAATATATATATATATATATATATATATATATTGTTAGTATTAATTTTATTATGTTTTACTTAATAAATAATATAATCTTTATTCTTTCATTTCTACATCATTTTCTTCGTCAGTCGATCATTCTTTTTTTTTCTTTGTTACTTATCGGAAAACTCATCGCAGCTTCTTAGCTTGTTCACAATGGTTTTTTGAACTGGCGGTAATTATAAGGGAGGTAAGAATTATGACAAATAATAATTATAATGAATAAAATTATGACAAATATAAATTATAATAAATAATAACTTGATAAATAATAATTAGAAGGAAAATAAAAATTATGATAAATAATAATTATATAATAATTATTCATATAATAAATATAAAAAACACAGAGATATCTACAGGTTTAGACGTTTAGATGCCATGGCCTCCAATTTAAATCAGGGTGGGGTGGTTGAGTTATTATTTAAGAAAATAACAGGATGAAACCAACTACTCTAACTTTATTGTACAATGGATTTTCTAACTTAAGTGGCTATCAATCAAGTAAAGACAATTTGTTATCAATAACTTTAACGGGTTAACAATATTTTAGCGATATATCAATAACTCTAAATGAACTTTGAGCCAAGAAGAGATTTTTGCCCCCAACATTCTGAGATGAATTTAGGCCATTTATGAAACATTATTATAATAATTATGACTGTATTTTTCTGCCTCAGGGCACAATTTATATTTCAAACTTTAACATAAAAAAAACCCTTTTTTTAACAATTTCGTTGAATTTCACCTTGACCTTAACAGAAATGACCTTTTAGAGAAAGGGGCATAACCTCAAGCCCTCCCCAGTCCCAGCTACTTACATTATTATTCATAATTTATTAATTTATTCATAATCTATTCATAATTTATTTATAATTCATTCATAAACTATTCACAATTCATTCATAAATTACTCACAATTCATTCATAATTCATTCACAGATTCTTACCTTGGATTGGTATCCTCACGAACTTGTTCTCCTCAATAGTGTACAATGGATTTTCAGAGAGCGCTGTTGCTATTTCATCTAAGAGGGATGATCATATTTTTACAGAATAATTAAATAATAATTAATTAATTAATAATTAATTATAATTAATAAATAATTAATAATTAAGTAATTTCAAGAAATCTATCGAATTTCTATTTTCTAGCGTTGGATAGTTTTCCTTACATTTCTCAATATTTCCAAGCAAAATCTTGGTGTCAATATTTAATTTAATGAAGTTGGAATAGCATTTTTCCAGTTCGTTCTAGAGGGCATAGGTCATATTTCGATTTTGCAATCATCTTAATCGAAATAGGTCCTATGCGTCACCACTACCACCATAGCCACCACCATCACCACAGCCACCATCTAAGACACCAACACAGTCGCCATCACAGTTTCCACCACAGCAACCACCACAGCCATCACTACAGCCACCAACACAGCCACCAACACAGCCACCAACACAGCCACCAACACAGCCACTATCACAACCACCAGCACAGCCACCAACACAGCCGCCAACATAACCACAGTCACCATCACCACAGCCATCTACACAGCCACCAACACAGCTGACCAACCAATAGTAGTGGACCTCTTGTGGGGTACGATGAAGCCCTGACCATTTTCAACCCAGGACACCATGACTAATGTGGAGACCAGCAACACGACCGCAACCATGTTTCTGCAACTGCTGCCGGACATGACTACGAATGTAATTATTATTATTATAACTGTAATTATAATTATTATTACCGTCAATAATTATGATTATAATTAAAGGGTAAAGGTTAAATGACAGAGGTCATTTTATAAATATCATTATCACAAATATTATTATTATTAAATAAATATAACTTTAATTGTTTTTACTATTGCTATTTATTATGATAATAATTAAAGGTTATTTTATTATCTTCGTCATCATTATCATCACGAGTATTATTATTGTTATTATTAATATTATTGTTAATAATAATAATAATATTATTATTATTATTAATTTATTGTTGTTATTATTATTATCATAATTTATGCATCGCTATCTAGGAACATGATCGCACCGAACTTTTTATCGAATTTTATTGGCGTTTTAAATTTTTGTCATTTCAAACATACGACCATCATCATCATCGTCGTCGTCGTCATCATCACTATTATCATCATCATTGTCGTTATCATCATCACCATCATAAATTTTATTGTTAGTAGTAGTTGTGGTAGTAGTAGAAGCGGTAATGGTAGTAGCAGCAGCAGCAGCAGTAGTAGAAGTAGTAGTAGTAGCAGCAGCAGTAGTAGTAGAAGCAGTAGTAGTAGAAGTAGTAATAGTAGCGGCAACAGCAGTAGTAACAGCAGAAGCCACAGTAGTAGTAGTAGTAGCAACGAATTTTTAAAAATATCATGCCAGAAACCATTAAAATGAAAACATACAATCATTTGTAACAATGCTGCTTCATTTTTGTCCTACTACTGAAGGGGGGTGGGTAAACTTTTTGCTGTGAGGGCCGCTATGAGAAATATCTCACCTTTGAAGGGCCGCACATGCACTTAAATAGCAAAATGTGGCTCTTTTTTTGGTCATAATGTCTGGCTGACTAACTTCTTTTTGGCAAACAAGGCCTTGCCAAACCTCGTACTGCTGCATTAAGTCGCTGCATTTGAAGAACTGAGTGGAGCTTGCCCAGATGTTGCTACTACTACTACCACTGCTTCTACTACTACTACTACAACTACTGCAACTACTACAACAACTACTGAGTGGAGCTTGCCCAGATGTTGCTACTACTACTACCACTGCTTCTACTACTACTACTACTACTACTACAACAACAACTACTGCTACTACTACAACAACTACTGAGTGGAGCTTGCCTAGATGTTGCTACTACTACTACCACTGCTTCTACTACTACTACTACTACAACTACTGCTACTACTACAACAACTACTGAGTGGAGCTTGCCCAGATGTTGCTACTACTACTACCACTGCTTCTACTACTACTACTACTACAACTACTGCTACTACTACAACAACTACTACTACTACTGCTTCTTCTTCTTCTACTACTACTACTACTACAACCACAGCTTCAACTACCACTACTAGAACTACTACTAATAATAATAATAACAATGATGATGGTGACGACGGTATTAATAATAATATGGAAAAAATAGTAGCAATAATAATATATACCAAAAATAATATTAACTATTATTATTATTATTATTATTATTAGTAGTAGTAGTAGTAGTAGTAGTAGTAGTAGTAGTAGTAGTAGTAGTATAAGTTATGATAATTTTGTATTATTATTATTATTATTATTATTATTAATTATGACTGTGGCCAACCTGTATGAGCTGTGTAGATCAAATGAATGAATACAGGACTGATGGATAATCTTCTTTGCTGGCACGATGTGACAGACTAACGAGTGAACGAACGAATGAACGAAAGATAGACAGATCGGAGAAATTGCAAAACTGAATGAATGAATGAAATTATAATCTGTTTAATTGATTGAATTGATTATGATTGTGTAATTGTAATAATAAACCAATTAAATATCTGTAATAATAAAATTAGCAGTAGTAGTGGTAGTAGTAGTAGTAGTAGTAGTAGTAGTAGTAGTAGTAGTAGTGTTACTATGAAAATTAATAGTAATAATAATAATAATTATTATTATTATTGTTTATAAAAAAAACAATTTAATTAGTATATAAACGATAATTATTATCGT
>NW_008705537.1:231913-233842 GCF_000326865.2 Helobdella robusta
GACCGAAACTTTTATTTGAACCCACACACACACACACACACACACACGCATGCACACACGCACACACACACACACACACACAACACACACACGCACACTCATGCAGAAAACACAAGCTTGCCAAAATGTTAAATAACACAACTTAGAAAATATAGCACTCCCATCAGACTTTTAACCCAATGCCTCAGTCTTTTTAATTTTTTTGATTATTCTTTAAAAATTCAGAATCTGACAAACTGTTACAACATGCAAAGTATTGTATAGATAGAATAATATCTATATGGTATAGATAGAATGATATCTATATAGTATAGATAGAAGGTATCTGTATGTTATAGATAGAATGATATATATTTATAGTATAGATAGAATGGTATCTGTATGATATAGATAGAATGATATCTATATGGTATAGATAGAATGGTATCTGTATGTTAAAGATAGAATGATATATGTATATAGTATAGATAGAATTATATATGTATAGATAGAATGGTATCTATATAGTATAAATGGAATGATATCTATGCAGTATAGATAGAATGATATCTATATATAGAGAATGATATCAAAAAAATAAAGATTGAAGTACGATTACTTAGATTAGTTAATGACTTTTTAAGTAAGTTATGTACAGATAGAATGATATATATATTTATATATATATATATATATATATATATAGTATAGATTATTTAGATAGATAAATAAATGATAAATAATTAATAATAGATAAATAAATAAAATAATTATTAATAATTAATAATAATAATTAATAATCAAAGTTAATAATAGATAAATAAATAATAAATAATTTAGATAAATGATATGTATCATTGGATAGAATGATATATGTATAGTTTAGATAGAATGATATCTATATAGTATAGGTAGAATGTTCTTGTAAGTCAAAGAGTTCAATTAACATCATAATCAGTTTATACACTCATTATGTTTTTTTAATTATTATTTTATCTACATGAAATTATCCTCACTCATTAATTAAATTAATTTTTAATTAATTAAAAAATACCCGTTATTCATTAATATGTATGTGTGTTTGTGCGTGTGTGTGAATGTGTGTGTATGTGTGTGTGGGTGTTTGAGTGCTTGAATAGGTCTATTCGTTTGTGTGTATGTGTGTGTGTGAGAACATGTGTGTGTGAGAACATGTGTGTGTGTGTGTGTGTGTGTGTGTGTGTGTGTGTGTGTGTGTGTGTGTGTGTGTGTGTGTGTGTGAACATGTGTATGTGTGTGTGTAAAAGGCAATAAATTTAATGAAAAAATGAAACGATAAATGCTCGTTCGTTTGTCTGCTCGTTGCGTGTAGGATGACGTCATCGCTGGAGGAGGCGATAATTTATCTATGCATGCATAGAATAAATAACATAATTTATATATCTATGGAGTATTGTGGATGTTTATTGGATGGGCGCAATAATTTACATGTGGGTGACGATGGTGAGGACGATGAAGATGAGGATGGTTTATTTATTTTTTTTATTATTTTTTATGTTTATTTTATGACGACTAGGATTGTCCTCGTCAAATAAGATGAAAATAATTATATTGACATTAATAATAAAATCCCCATCTGCAATATCCTAAGTGTTATTATTATTGTTATTATTATTAATATTCTTCTACTTCTTCTTTTTCTTCCTCTTCCTCTTTTTCTTCTTCTTTTTCTTTTTCTTCTTCTTTTTCTTCTTCTTCTTTTTCTTATTATTATTATTATTATTATTATTATTGTTATTATTATTATTATTATTATTATTAGTAGTAGTAGTAGTAGTAGTAGTAGTATTACTACTACTACTACAACTATTACCACTTTGATAATGAAAAAAGATCTATTATAATCATAATCATAATAATAATCACATGATTCCATTTTAATCATGACTATTTTTCTATTAAATAATTTAT
>NW_008705537.1:233892-234884 GCF_000326865.2 Helobdella robusta
CAGTTTTATCGTCTCTAAAATGTATCAAAAAAGATACAAAACAATTATAATTTTTGTTTTTTTTTTGTTTTGTTTCTTTTGTTTGTTTCATATTAAAAGTTTTTTCATATGAACGACATAGCGAAAAATTTAGTATTGTGGTTGTAACGGTAAAGTGCCTGGCACTGCTACTACAGTTTACCAGATTCGATTACATAGAGATCCCCATCTAAAACACGCGATGTGTTTGATACCCTATTTCAGGCTAATTCACTTGCCCGGTGTGTTTGTTTTGAATGCCTCTGAAAATATTGAGGAGAGATTTGTAATAAATAAAAAACTAAATAAATAAATAAAACTACAACAAAATGGTAAAACTCAAAGTAACCAACCAGACGATTATGAAGATTGTACTGTACATTTTATTATGAATGCAAAAAGACAAATCGAAATATCAATTTCACAAGGGCTAATCACCAATAATCATAATCATTGACGTCACCATCAATAATCATAATCATCAATGATCATAATCACTGACGTCATCATCAATAATCATAATCATCAATAATCATAATCACTGACGTCATCATCAATAATCATAATCATCAATAATCATAATCACTGACGTCATCATCAATAATCATAATCATCAATGATCATAATCACTGACGTCATCATCAATAATCATAACCATCAATAATCATAATCACTGACGTCATCATCAATAATCATAATCATCAATAATCATAATCACTGACGTCATCATCAATAATCATAATCATCAATAATCATAATCACTGACGTCATCATCAATAATCATAATCATCAATAATCATAATCACTGACGTCATCATCAATAATCATAATCATCAATAATCATAATCATCGACGTCATCAAAAATATCGTCATCGTCGCGATAATAATTTAAATAATAATCAATGTCATTAGAATCCTCGCTATCCTCTTCAAAATTATTGATAGATTCGTCAAAATCGAATCAAAAAAGTCT
>NW_008705537.1:237123-238294 GCF_000326865.2 Helobdella robusta
GAAGAAGCTAGGTGGGAATGGAGGAAATGGATTTTTAGGGACATTCTACAACCCATGTTTTGGTATGCCATTATGAAGTTTTCTACCAAGTTCACATAGTCTTCTGATCTGTGGTTTCCTAAAAAATTCTGAACCAGTGCCACAAACGCTTCCCAAGCCAGCAACTCCACAGGCTCTAGTTGTAATTTGAAATTTGGGTCACGAATAACTTCACGTATCTGTGGTCCAGTAAAAACTCCTGCAGCTATCTTTGCGTTTGTGAGAGTGGTTTTGAATTTATCTTTAAGATAAATAAATCCTTTCGAATCAGTAGGTAGCGCCTTGACAAAGTTTTTAAATATTCCTAATTTGATATGAAGAGGAGGAAGGAAGATTTTGTCAGGATTCACCAACGATTCGTGAAGAATGTTAAATTGTCCAGGTACCGGATCAATTCTCGCAGGCCAGTCTTTGACGAGATAGTGATTTGCATCATCACGACTGTTCCACAGACACAAAAAGCACATGTGTTTCGTGTACCCCAATTGCATCCCAAGAAGAAGAGCAACAACTTTGAGATCCCCACTGATATTTCAGTTGTGATCAGTGTACTTTATAACTTTAAGAAGTGTCTTCATAGATTCATATGTTTCTTTCATACCCACTGCATGGGCTACAGGAATGGATGGTTTAACATTTCCGTTATGTAGCAGAACTGCTTTTAGACTGACTTTACTAGAATCAATAAACAGACGCCAATCTACAGGATCATACTCATCATCCAATTTTGTCATTAACCCAGCAATGTCTACACAGTAACATATATTGTCCTCTTTGTTGTAAAATTTTGCAAATTCGGTGTGCCGGTCACGAAAATGGGATATTTTAGTTCCTCTGTCCAGTAAATTCCATTGATGTAATCTAGACCCCAGGAGTTCTGCTTTATTTTTAGTTAACCCAAGGTCCCTTACCAGATCACTAAGTTCTCCCTGCGTGATCATGTGAGGTTTATCTTTGTCGTAATCTGGTTTGTATTCAACATCAACCTTTTCATCACCACTTTGTTCTTCTTCGCTATAAAGAACAATGTCTGTAGGAGGAGTTGGAACAGGATATTCAACACTGTGGGGAACTGGTTTTATTGCAGATGAACAGTTAGGGTACACAATTGATGCTTTGGTTTTCTTAGAAT
>NW_008705537.1:238942-243943 GCF_000326865.2 Helobdella robusta
CATTTAACCATTGAGTGAGACCTACGTAGCAAACACTGCAGCAAAGATGTGGAGCCCAGGTTCTTTCTTGATCCGCCACCTTTACTCCAAAGTAATGGTAGTAGGCAATCTTTATTCTGTTTGACAAATTTTTTCGCTGATCACGAGGTGTAAATTGCCCACAAATATAACAAAAATTGTCTGGTTCATTCAAACAACTACGGTTAGATTTCTTCATTTTTATCACTGGATAAATTTAAAATTAATTTAGAATTGTATATTTATAATATAGTTCTGGAATAGTGTATTTATATAACAAAATTGAACAAAAAAAGAATAAAAAGAAGAGATGACTAATAAAATTTAAGGGAAACAAAATAGATTCAAAGAATAAAAGACAAAGATAATAAAATAGAACAAAGAAAAACATTTAGATATTTAAATTTGGTATGAAAAACTTGAAATTGAACATTAAATACAGCAAAATTTAAAAAAAATAAAAAAAACAAATAACTAAAAAACTGTATGTGCTACAAAAATTCTGATTACATATTTGAAATCAGCATCAAAAACTCTATATGGATAATATAATTTTGCTCAAGTAGCAGACACAAAGTTAAAATTTGTTGTCTAGCGTTATTTTCTGGCAATCAGTCAGCAGATGAAGTTTACAATTTTGAACGCCACTCACCTCTCAATGATTTATTACAAATAATTCATCTCTCGCTGATTCTGCAATTAATATTTGTTCCAATTTGCATTGTTTGTTATTTATTGCTACAATTATAATAATTGTTATTATTAGTATTACTAGTATTATCATTACTGTTGTTATTGTTTTTATTATTATTAAGTATTATTCTTTATCGTCTTGTGTTTTTATTTAACCAGTTTGTAAAGTAAACCAATGGAAGATTTTTGATGAATGAATGAAAAGATGAACGAACGAACGAATGAACAAATGAATGAACAAATGAATGAACAAATGAATGAACAAATGAATGAAAAAATGAATGAACAAACGAATGAACAAACGATTGAACGAACGAACGGACGAATGAACGAATGATTGATTACTTCGAATAGATAAATATATGAAGAACGAACAATCGAAGCAATGAACAAAAATAAATGAATTAATTAATGAAGAAAAGAAACTGAGGAGCAGATGAATGAAAGAACGAACAAATAAAAGACAGAGATATTAGCTTGCGAAATACACCGTAAATGCGTGCTTTGTATTACAAATGATGTATGTATCAATGCGTTGGCCGGCTCAAATGAAAATTGACCTCCTGAACATAAATACATACCTACGTACACACACACACACACACTCACACACACACTCACACACACACGCACACACACACACACACACACACACACACATACATACATACATACATACATACATACGTGATATGAGACGACATTCATTTATTACAAATGTTACTGAATTTATCGATGACAGTGTCACGTGATGAATTTGTTGTTGATGATGACGATGACGATAAGTAGTAGTAGTAGTAGTAGTTGTAGTAGTAGTAGCAGTAGTAGTAGTGGTAGTAGTAGTGGTAGTAGCAAAAGTAGTGGTAATAGTTGTTGTAGTGGTAGCAGTAGTAGTAGTATGAAAATAGATGAATGGATAGATGTGTTTCAGTTGTATTGTATTGTTGTGTTGAATGGAAGGTAATGGAGAATTAGTCAAAAAACTATAAATCACGATTATTAAAAATAATATTTGTAATTATGTGTTTGTGTGTGTGTGTGTGTGTGTGTGTGCATGTTGTGTGTGTGTGTGTGTGTGTGTGTGTGTGTGTGTGTGTGTGTGTGTGTGTGTTTGAAAATGGTTAATTTTGATTCTGACTAATAATGATGATGGTAATGAAAGTAATGCCATTATTGATGGTGACGATGATGACGACGATGATGACGACGATGATGGAGATGATGATGGAGATGATGATGGAGATGATGATGACGATGATGATGGAGATGATGATGACGATGAGGATGACGATGATGATGATGATGACGACGACTATGATGATGATGATGGCGATGATGACGATGTAGGTTGTGATAATGATGGTGGCAGTGACGGTAATGATTGTAACGTAATTAAGAATTGTTTGTGTCAATCGAAGAGCACTTAATTGTAGTCAATAATTACTCAGTTCCTTAACCGCCATTCTCATCGTCATCATCATCTCCATCACCATCATCATTTTTATCATCATCATCGTTATCGTCATCATCATCATCATCATAATCGTCTTCACCATCGTCACCAATAACATCATCATCATTATTCTTATCATCACCATCACCGTATCATCATCATCGTCTTCATCGTCGTTGTCTTCTTTATTATTTCTCCGCAATGACTCGGATTGTGGTGGTGAGTGAAATTTTCGAATTTGATGTTCTTTGGTGTTTTTAGATTTTTTTTTTTTGTTAAATTACTTTTTCTTTGGACATTGTTTTATCGCCGTGTAAACAAACATACCGTCATTTTAATTCTTATTTCGTAGTTTTGAAGTTCCTAATTGTCTTTTTTCCAAACGTTTGTCAGTTTTTTAGGGCTATTTGTCATTAATTGAGAATATTTAATTTAGTTTTTCGTAAATTCTATTGTGGTTTTTCCCCATTTCACTGAGATTGGATGGATTTTTAAATTGCTGTTCTTCCTCCTCATCATTTTTTACTTTACTTTACTTACCTTTACACAATAATTACCTAAAATTTAATGATTAAATTAATGCTGTGTTTTTGTGCTGTATGTCTTTTATCGTCGTTTGTAACCTCAGCCGAAAATGACACGAAAATTATGCCCAGTCCCAATCTGGGGGTAACGACGCCATCCCACACAACCCAGCAGACGACTTCCGGTTTTAAACTGGCCTTCACCAGTTATGCAGCTTCAACGTCAAGTTCATCGGCCAAATTTAGTAATAACTCGCGTGGGGCCGATGAAAACAGAGATGTGAAAAAATCAAGACAAAATATATCTCTACCTTGTTTGTGAGTGGATTATTAGTTTGTCCATCATATAATTTTGCTAGGATTATTTGTTATTACAATCTTATTTTTTTTGTTAGCATTATAATTTTATTTAGCTTAAAGCTTACACACCCACCCACACAATATTTCTTCTCTCTTCCTAACAATCCCCAACCAGAAATTGGTGCAGATTTTCTGATGTCAGCCTTGATGAGTGTTGGAACCAGTCATTAAAATATCACACCAATCAGTTAAAAATCTCAATCGCTAATTTTTATAGCGCTTTACTACACGTCAACAGATGGAAAGTTGCAAACGAAGATGACAGCAAAGACAGCAACAACAAAGAAATTATAGGCTTTGAAAGAGCAATAGTGGAGGAAATATTAAACGCATATCACTACATTCCTAACAACCCGGACGTTGACCAACTCATTCACGACGACGAGGAAGTGATAGTTAATGAGACGACGACGAAACACATATTCAATATTATTCTAGATGAGGTCAATTAATTTTATTTGTTCTATTTTATAATTATTATAATTAATAATTAGTAATATAATAAAATCATAACTAATAATAATTATACGTTAAATGTAATGATACAAATTTTACCATTTTACAGTACAACCAACGAAAACATCATTACGAAGAGGATGAAACGGGCAGAGAACCAATGACATTGCCCTCCCTTCCCTGTCCAATCACGTGCGAGTATTACCCCAAAATCTGGGTCACCTTGACCTTTGTGACGTCATTGTCTTTCATCTTGTTGACGACTATCGTGTTTGTTTACTTCTTTTATGATGTCTGGCTGCCTATGCGGAAGAGATTCAGACCAGTTTCTCTTATTGGCTGAATTAGATAATTTGTTGAATTCTGATTGGTAGTTGATTAAAATCTCGGCTTCTGATTGGCTCGCTGGGTTCGTTGATGTTTTACAAGTTGAAATGTGATTGGCTGACATACTTCAAATGGATGCTTTTCTTTAGTTGATTGGACGTTTTTACTTTGAATCTGTCAGTTTCTTATTGGCTACTGATGAGATTTATTTTTAAGTCAGTGTATTTGAATGGCTGATCACACTTCGTTGACATCCTCCAATTGGTCGATTCCATTTTATTTGTTTTTAGGTCGGATTTTTTGATTGGTTGCATTTGTTGACGACGACGACAATGATGATGAGGACGACGACGATGATGTTGTAAGTAACAATGTTGAAAGTGTGAGTGACAATTGTAAGAATAACAACAATAATGATAATAATAATATAATAATAATAATAATAATGTTTTACTTTTATTTCTAACCAGATTGTTGTTTATGGAATTATATATTATTAGGTGATTTTTTCCGTTGATTTGTTTCATTTAGATATTCATTCATTTATTGTTGTTGGATGGTTTGTTGGTTGATTGATTGATTGGTTGGTTGATTGACTGATTGATTGATTAGATGACTGATTGGTTGAATAAATGTATGAATAGACGATTGATTGATTGATTGGATGGCTGATTGATTGATTGATTGATTGAATAGACGATTAATTGATTGTTTGATTGATTGACTCTAGAACTAATTTATTAATTTGTTTTCTCTATCAGTAGTCATAGTCAGTATACATCGCCATTCTTTTAAGTCATTATTGTTTAATTTATCCGTTCGTTCATTAATTGATTGATTAAATAATTTAATCAATCAACCATTCATTCTTCCGTCAATCATTCATTCATTCATTCGTCAATCCATTCATTCATTCATTCATTCGTCAATCCATTCATTCATTCTCTTGTTCATTCGAAGGTATGTTTTTATTCATTCAATCTATCTTTATGTCTTTTTTCAGTTCATCTAATTTCTCATTCATTTTTTCTGTTCTAATTTTTATTAGATCTCTCACTCATTATACAACTTTATAACATTATTATTATTATTATATTATTTATATTATTATTATATTATTTATATTATTATTATTATGACGAATAAACTTTCAAAAACGCTTTTTATAAA
>NW_008705537.1:244004-251504 GCF_000326865.2 Helobdella robusta
TGATATATAGATATATATATATATATATATATATATATATATATATATATATATATATATATATATATATATATATTCTACAATATTCTATAAATTCTAGCGAATGTTTGGCGTTAATATGTTTGTTTAAACGAACTACAAACATATTAACGCCAAACATTCGGTAAAATTTATAGAATATTGTAAAAATTATGGTCTATTACCAACATATATATATATATATATACAATTATTGGTGAAAGTCACAGCATGTTCGGCCTTAGTTAACTTCCTGTGTGTAACTTGCTGTGATTTTCATCAATAATTGCATTTCTGACAGTCTTAATCCAATATATGTATACATATATATGTGTGTGTTTGAGGAGCACTGGTCGTTCCCCTAAGTCACTAAAGCATGCCATTATAATTCCGTTGTTGAAAAAACCATTCCTTGACGGAGATGACGTAACTAATTATAGTCCAATTTCAAATTTCCTCTTTTTATCAAAGGTTATTGAACGTGTTGTCTCCAAGCAATTTTTGAATCGTTTAGTTAAGTTCGACTTGCCGGCGGTTCATCGGCCTGGATGCAGACGACATCACTCCACTGAGACTGCTCTTATCCGCGTGACATCTGAACCATTTGCATCTAATGTATGGATGGATGTTCGGAGGCTCTCACTGTTGGCGCTGTTGGATGTGAGAGCAGCCTTCGTATGCGTCCATCAGTTTTTGCTGATTGAACAGTTAAAATATCGTTTTCGTGTTTCTGGAATGGTTGCGACGTGGTTTGAATGGTATTTGCTTGGTAGAACAAAACGAACTCTCTCCAACGATACATTGTCTGATGATAGAACACAACGAACTCTCTTCAACGATACATTGTTTGATTGTAGAACACAACGAACTCTCTTCAACGATACGTTGTCTGATGGTAGAACACAACGAAATCTCTTCAGCTGGTTTCATCTGGGGTTCCTCAAGACTCCGTATTAGGACCTCTGTTGTTTCTGCTCTACACAGCCTGATATGTTCAACATCATCGAAAAGTTTGAATGCCGACGATGTTCAAATCATTGCTCCAATTTGTTGTAGAGCAGCGACATTTGATAATTTAGTTCACAGATTTGTCTGCTGTGTTGAAGATTTAAATAAATGGATGATAGACAACAGACTTAAGCTAAACGAGGGTAAAGCTCAGCTTCTGCTCGTCGAAACCTGACAACAATTGCAAATGATTCGCGTCAACTCTATTAACATATCTGCATCAGTCATCCAGTTTTGTTCATTTGTCAATAATCTGGAAATCACGTTCGATCAAAATATGTCTATGGATCATCATGTCAAAAAGTTAAACAAGGAATGTTCATTTCAACCACCCACGAAGGCTCAGACAGATCAGAAATTCGCTCGATGAGAATACATTGAATTGTGTGGTTCATGCGTTTATTTATTCTAAGCTAGACCACTGTAATAGTGTTTTCTATAGAACTTCCAACAAAATCATATGCCAACAAATTCAAAATTGCCATCATGGTATTCAAATGTTTGAATAGTCTCAGTCCGAGTTACCTGTCTGACAAGTGTTTACATAGGTTTATACGTCCCCAGTTACGCTCAGATTGTCAGGATCTTCTACCGCTACCAAAAAGAACTAAAAACTCTTCTTTCTATCGGTAAAGAACTAAAAACTCATCTTTTTATGAAATAAACCCCATGACTTAAGCAGCGCCTTTAAAATGTTTTAAAGGGCGCTAAAATATAAATTTTCTAATATATATATATATTTATATATAATATAGGTCATGTTATTAATTTGATCAATTTAATTTAATTAGTCCGACCCATAACGGATGGAGACTATAAACGAGGATTGATTAATTTAATTATGTTAATTAGCATCACCATTATCACTATCGTCGCCGTCGTCACTGTCTCATTAACATCATTATCATATTTTATTATGATATAATATTATAATTACAGTATTATAATTACCATCGGGCCATTAACATCATTATCATATTTTATTATAATTACCGCAGGCCATTATCGTCATTATAATATTTTATTATAATTACTGTTAGGCCATTATCGTCATTATCATATTTTATTATAATTACCTACCGTTAGGCCATTATCGTCATCATTATCATCATCGTCACATCATACATATTCATCGTCGTCATCATCATAATTCATTATATTTAATCATACAGTTTGCTTTCATTGGCAACAACATCATCATCGTCATCGTTCCTTCTTTTCATTCCTTCATTCGCGACGTCACTCATTACATTCAGTCTATCCTTAAAGAGCTGGCAGTCGTGATAACGATGGTGAGGATGATGATTATGATGGAGGTGCTGATGATGATTGTGGTGGTGGCGTGGAGAGTTTTCGGCCATTTTGAATTCTAGCTCCCTGACGTGCCTGCTGAAGGACGCCATCTTGGATTCTGTCTTTAATTGTGATGATGATGATGACGACGATGATGATGATGATGATGACGGTGGTGATGATGATAACGATGATGATGACGGTGACGGTGATGACGATAATGATGACGAAAATGATGTGGGAAGTGTTACGGAAACAATAACATCATCAACAACAACAACAATAATAATAACAACCTCAATGTTTTTATCTCTGCTATCTCTTAGAAGTTTCATCAGCTCCATCTTTCTCTTTCTCTCCACTGTTAATTCACTCTTCAGCTTCGATACCGACGATT
Source organism: Helobdella robusta (assembly GCF_000326865.2). Taxonomy (NCBI): domain Eukaryota; kingdom Metazoa; phylum Annelida; class Clitellata; order Rhynchobdellida; family Glossiphoniidae; genus Helobdella; species Helobdella robusta. The sequence goes on from NW_008705537.1 coordinate 246,721, forward strand.
CCAATCTCTTAATTATCGAGTCGGTCTCTTCTTTTAATCTTTGGTTTGTTAGTTGAATGATTGGTCGGTTGGTTGGTCGGTCGGTCGGTTGGTTGGTTGGTTGGTGGGTCGGTTGGTTGGTTAGTTGGTTGGTGATTGGTTGGTTGGCTGGTTGGTTGGTTGTTCGATTGATTGATTGATTGTATGATTGATTGATTGAATAATTAAACTACGTACAAACTACAAACACTTAATTGAATAACCAACCAATCATCATTTAGCCAACTACTCAATCAAATAAAGATCAACCATCAAATCAATCATCAAATCAATCATCAAATCAATCTATCAATCAACCAACTTGATTGATATCCTCTGATTGGTTGACACGTGACTGTTCAGCTCCAGCATCATCTTCCGGTGTTCATCCTCCATGGCGGCCATCTTGCTCGCATATTCGATGTCTTTGGTTTTCATAGTTTGCTGTAGGATTAGGATCTGGTGGGTTGAAAAATTAGAGAATTGATTGAATGAATGGATAGACCTATGAATGACTGATTGAATGAATGAATAAATGAATGAATGATTGAATGAATAGACAAATAAATGGTTGAATGAATGGATGAATTAATGAGTGAATAAATGAATGAATGAATGAATTAATTAATTAATAACATAGGAAAGGAATATGTAGTATAGATGGATAGTTTAATAAAGGAATAAAAAATGATTGGCTGTATGAAAAAGTAACTGATAGAAAGAACGAATTAATGAATGAGTGAATGAATGAATGGATGGACGAATAGATAAATGAATGAACAAACGAAGAGGCCAACAAATGAATTAAAAAATAAATAAACGATCGACTGAGCGCCATAAAATTATGAACACCTGTCTTGATAACCTCCTCAACGCACTTTCTTTTTCATCCTTCATTCTATCTCTCTCTTCTCTCAATCCCTTGCACTCATCCACCAGCTTCGTTCTCTCAATTATAACGAGGTCAAGGTCATTTAAAGTTCTTTGCAACCTCGCCTTGACCTGATTCAACTCCTCCTCCAGCCCCCGAACCGTTCGCTGGTGTCTGGTCGATGATGATGATGATGAAGATGATAATGAGATTTTAGTGATGATGATGATGAAGAAGAAGATGATGATAATGAAGATGATGATGATTTTAGTGATGATGATGAAGAAGAAGATGATGACGATCATGATGATAAGATTTTAGAGATGATGATAAGATGAAGAAGAGGATGGCGATGATGATGAGATTTTAGTGATGATAATGAAGGAGAAGATGAAGATGATGATGATGAAGAAGATAATGATGAGATTTTGATGATGATGATGAGATTTTTGTGATGATGATGAAGAAGATGATAATGATGATGAGATTTTAGTGATGATGATGAAGAAGATGATAATGATGATGAGATTTTAGTGATGATGATGAAGAAGAAGATGAAGACGATGACGACGATGATGAAGTAACTCTGTAATTAACTCATTCATTTTTCAATTCATTCATTCGTTCGTTTGTTCACTCATTATTCATTTGTCAATTCATTAATTAATCAATCCATGCATTTATCCATCCATCCATCCCTCCAACCATCCATTCATCCATCCGTTCTTCCATCCATCCATCCATCCAACCATCCATTCATCCATCCATCCATCCATCCATCCATTCCTCCATCAATCCGTGCATTCATTCATTCACACGTCCATTCACTCTATCACTCCATCACACAACCACACCACCCCAGCACCACCACGTACTCCTTCTCAGAAGCCTCCATCTTGTCGGCCATCATCCCCATCTTCATCCCCATCTCATCCCTGACTCTTTCGAGGCTGCCTAACTTCAGCACTAAGTCTTCACTACTGGTCCTCCTGGCCCCCTCTTCGTCCACCATGTTTTTCAAGATGGCCGCCAACTCTTCCTGCAGACGAGATCTCTCGCGCTCCAGTGTGCAGTTGCTGTTCTTCAGGTTGGCTATTTCCTGTTTGTCAACATCGTCATCGTCATTATCATCATCATCATCGTCGTAAGTAAGAATGTTTGCTGGTTGTGGTTGTTCGTAATGGTAATAATAATAATAATAAATAATAAATAATAATAATAAATAATAATAATAAAGATTGTAATGGTAATGACTCCTTCCAAGTCGGTTATTTTATCGTTCAGTTTCTCGATTTGAAGTTCGTGTTGCGATGTTAAGGTGGATATCTGACGGATGGATTGAATGAGTGAGTGAGTGAATGAATGAATGAATGAATGGATGAATAAATGAATGAATGTACGGATGAATGAATGTACGGATGAATGAATGAATGAACTATAGAAAAAAATAAGAACGCGTGATGAGATGAATGAATGAAGTAAAAAATCAGATCGAATTATTGATTGATTGATTGATTATTATTATTACTATTATTATTTATAAATTGATTGGTTGGTTGATTGGTTGGCAAATCAATCAATCAATCAATCAATCAACCAACCAATCAATCAACCAATCAATCACTCAACCTCGTTCTTTTTCACCAGAGTGACATCACGTGATTGCGTGTCAAGGACATTTTGGAGTCTGGTCAGTTCACTTTTCAAATGTGCCTCGCGGATAAGGCACTGTTTGATTTCGTCATAATAATAATAACAATAATAATAATAGCCATAATCATAATAATCATCATAATTATAATAATAGGAAGATCTTTTATTTTCACAAACTAATGGAAACGTGTACGGTTACCATTTAAAATGACTTAGATTGATGATGTAATTAAAATTGAATGGAATAATGTAAAAAGCGCAAGGAAGGAAGAAATAGACCACTTTGCTCATTCCAGAGAGAAAAGTGCAGAGCGGTGAAAAATATTTAGATTTATATTCGGAGTGGGCAAACTATCGTCAGGTGTCTGAGTTGGCTACTAGCAATTGTATAATTCATGGGTGGGCAAACTACGGCTGTTTTATGCGACCCGCGAGGCCTTGTTCGCCAAAAAAGGTCGTCAGCCAGACATTATGACCAAAAAAACAGCTACAAATCTTAAAAAATTCTTCCCCGGGTCGAAAAAAATTGCTATTTAAGTACATTTGCGGCCCTTCAAAGGTAAAACGCCATCTGCCAAAAATGGCGATCTTTGAACTAGCGCATGTCTTGATGGTTTTGACAATTATTGAGAGAATTTTGTCGTGGCGATTTAAGTCTCGTTTGAGTGCCTCCGTTTGACGGACTGAACAACTTTTTACAAGTGGCCCAAAACTCTTGTTGTGATTGAATGGTGATATCTGAAATCTTACCAATTTTTAGCGCTTTCAAAGACGATAGCTATGACCTTATTAGTTTACTAAGCGATTTAATTCTAGAGTCATAATTACGGTTGTTATGGCCCATGACTTTGAGTTGTTTCAACCCCTTCTTCAACTTGCTGATTAGTTTGTTTTATACCACAAATGGAATTGTCTTTGGTTTCAACGTTCATATGCGTGCGTATGTTGTCGTAGTTGAACGCAGCCTTTGTACAACGCCAGGAGTGTCTATTAGCATTAATGAAATTTCTAAAACAGCATGGACATTTACTTGCATTAACTGTTAAAATTAAGTTAGAAATCAGAAATAAAATAATTAAATATTTGAAATAAAAATTAGTTAGTGACTTATTGAGTGCCATAATTTTACGCTTCTTTAGAGCCAATTTTCAAGCTATAAACTTTATAAAAACCAGATTAAAATATAGCAAAACAGTGAACAAGTAGAAATCATGTTTCAACGCAATAATAATAACAATAATAACACCTTATCTCTTTCTAGTAAAGCGTCTTCGACTAATTGTTTGTTGCTCAGCATTTGTTGGATGTTGTCGTTGTTGTTGCGTTGCTGTTGCTCGATGTTGTTGCGCAACTGTTGCAGTTGTTGCTGCAACAGCTTTTTGTCTTCTTGCAATCTTTTTATTATTCCTTCGGTTCTGTTGTTTAATATAATATCTATTTATTTGTTGGCCTTATTAAAATAAAGTTTGTTTGATTGTTGTTGTTGTTTTTGTTGTTGTTGTCGTCGTAATGTATAATATTATTATTATTATTCAAAATAATATTCATTCACAAAAGTCATCATAACCTCGTTTTATAGCTAATTAGCATAAACGTCAGCTGATCTTTTTGCATATCATTAATTTCAAAATCCACGTTATTATTGGTGGTGCTATTTATGGCTGCAGCGGAAAATCCCGATGGCGGCGCCGACAGCAGCTGCATAAATTATAAATATATTATCATCATAGTAACCAAAGAATACTGTCTGCCCGAAACTCAAATACCATTCTACTCGTTACTCGTATGATGCGATGTATGTGCTTGCCCCTACTGAGTGTGTATGTGAGTCGTGTGACGTGAATTTTTGTGATTTTTTTTTTTTTTATTATACCAAAAAAATGTATGTGTGTATGTAGGCCATGCCATGTCTGTCATATTAATCAAAATTAAATAAAATTATTTATAATTTATTACAATTAATCACAATTAATTATAATTAATTATTGTTAAACATTATTGTATACCTGTATTAGCCTATTTCTAGTTTTAAGTTAGATGTATTCGTCATTTCTTAGTTAAACCAGTAACTGCACAGCTAGTATTTGACGGTGCATTGTGTGTATGTGCTAATATATGCGTGTAAATTTAAGGGTTTGTACGCATAACATGTTAAAGAACGTTTTGTATTTGATTAATTTAAGTCATAATTAAATAATGATCAATCGGGATACGTCGCGTGTAGATGTGTGTACATTGTGTG
>NW_008705537.1:256504-260731 GCF_000326865.2 Helobdella robusta
GACGCACAACTATTTAATAAGCGAACGAAGCCTCCTTTGTGTGAATACTGTAACGATAAACTATCTCACACATATTTAAGTGTGAAAAAACTAAAGACAGAAGAACCATGTATTCTGTAGATAGCAAGACAGGCGAAAATTTCAAAACTCGTAATAATTTAAATCAATTAATAGTTTTTCTTAAAAAATTGGGCCATTACCACAAAATCTAGCATCAAGTCAAAAGTGAGGCTTAGTAGCAAGAATATATAATAAAAAAAAAAAAATTATCAAATAAAATTTTTTCTGAATCGAAACATGGCGCGCAATAGCACCATTGGGGAGCTGAAGTGCCGTTAAGTAGGAAAACAACGACAACATTTTAATTAACTTATAGAGTTTTTTTATTAAGTTCTAGGTAATTCAGCAACTAAACATCTGGCAGATACAGTATGGCGCCATTTATCATACAAATGTGTATTACTTACACCTTGTGAAGTAGAATGGAGTGAAAGCTGAATATCATTGACTCGAACAACCCAGACATACTAATTTTAAAAATAAAGAGAGTTTTGTTTTCATTATTTACAATTTCAATGGAATTTTTATTTGCTGTAAATTATTAAATTTCATCATTTGCTTTTATGGTCTTTGTCCGGTTTATACAACTCATGATTTCCTTCCATCTCATTCCGCTTTCACGGTATATAAGAGAGAACGGCATACGAATTATTTCAATCGTAACTTCTAGTGTGTCATAATTAAACGTTAATTTAAATTGTTTTTGAAAAATTTATTTGTTAGCGACTATGTCGAATTCTTTGGAAACAGTGTTAGCATTGTTTGAGAAACAACTGCAGTGCTACAAAGAGCGGGTCTGGGAGGGCGTCCTCAACTTTAAACCATGTTGGTTCGAGAAAATTACAAAAGAAAAAATTGGTGAAAGCAGAGATGTTACTGACGATCAACTCGGAGTCGTTTTGTGTTTGTTTCATTCCAAATTGGAAAGAATCACGGAAGAAGAAGAATCGTTGTTGATTCGACATTTTATTTCTGTAGAAAAGTTCTATGAGCTGTTCATAAAAATTCATGACTTCTTTTACGACCAGTACTCGAGAAAAGATTTAGTGAAGGAAAACCTAAACTTCTTTGTAGGAATTGATAAGGAAACTCAGCATGGAAGGATAATTCACAAGGACACCTACCTCGAGGCGCTGGCAAACAATCGACACTACAGACTGCCTTACCTGAAGAACAAGTTCTCCGACGACAAATGCACAATCTGTCGCGAACAGTTTGAAGAACATTCATTTGTTCACAGAACGAAATGCAGTCATGCATTCCACACTGATTGCATTGAAAAATGGCTGAAAGTTCAAACAACGTGCCCAAATTGCTACCAAATTCTTGTGGTGTCTGCCAATTTGAAAACTGAAGGATACTGGGTGGTACAAGATTCCTCTGTAGAAATGTGGATATCCATCGACACTGAGCCTCGATATTTGATGCGTTCGAATGAATGACTACATCTTTAACTGCTTTTTTTCGTTTTTTTTTTCACGTTCTACTGTAAATAAATTTCTTACACAAAAATAATCGTTGTTCGTCTTTTAATTTTCAATAATTCAGTAACGTAGGACCAAATAAATTTTAAAAATATAACGCGTACGTTCTGTATCGTAGATTTATTTTTCAAATGGCACTTGCTTTTTAAAAATTATTATTAGCTCAAAACACAATGAAGTGGAATCATTTGGAAAGAAGGTTGAGAAGATTTGGTTTTAAGAAGAAAGTATTTCTTTATTTTATCTGTAAACTTTCTGAAATAACTTACAAGTACTTTTTGATATCATTATTATACTTTTTGATATCAATATCAACTGTATTTTGAGTAAAATTTTATTCAAACTTCAGCATATTTTTTAACACATTTCAATCGTTTTTCAAAAAAATAAATAATAAAATATTTGCCGAAACTTTCCAATTGAAACTCAAATAGTTGTCTAAATTGTTCGTCAAAATTTGTAACTAACAACTTAAGTTAAGGGCGGCCAAACATCATCAACCTAAAAGATAATATTAGTTAAGAGTCATATTGAGTGAACTTTCTTCAAGTGCTACGAGATGTTTACTATGATGTAATTATAGAGAAAACATAATTAAATTGGTGTTGGTTATTATACAACATATAATGTAAGTTAGTCACCACCAAAAATCTCACATAAACCATGTCAACATTTATAATGGGTGTTGTATGTACGACAATTTTATTTTCTGTATTGAATAAATGTTCGACCACTTTTTAAACTTGTAGCACTAAGTAGTAGTAGTTGGTGGTGGTATTATTATTACCACTTCCAATGTTACTGCTTCTACTTCTATTACTACTACAACTAATAATAATAATAATAATAACAACACAAATTTAAATGATTTTTGAAAAGCTCTGCTGCTTTCAGAGTTCCATGAAAAAGAACTTATAAAATTATTCTCTAAATTATTTCATTTTCAAGTTAACTAACTTCAATTCCTTCAGCATCAACTCTCTTGTTGACAACATCTTCCAGGTTAATCCGTATGTCTTCACTGATTGCATAATTTCGTTGGAAGTTATCAAATATCTCATTGAGTCTTTGGGCTAAGAAACAAAATTAGTGATAAGTTTATTTATATAATTTAAAAATTTATTCAATAAAGATTTTTTCAATGTTAAAATTTAATTTAATTTTTAATTTATTAAAAATTAATTAAAAAGATTATTAATTAAAATTAATATTAAAAATTAATAAATGAAGTTTACTTTGTTCTGTTAGGTATTCATCTGCTTCTAACGCGATGCTACTCATTATATTAAAAATAATTAAATTAAATTATAAAATATTTAATTGGTTAGTGAAAATTTATGTTAGGTCCTCTTAATTTAAAGTTTTAAACTTTATTTTATAGTAGATTATGTTATCAGTTATAAGTTCATTTTTAAATCTGTAACCGAGGACTCAGTGCTGCTTAGAAACAATTATCTAGCAGATAACATGATCAAAATTTTGAATTAAAATATTAATTTTAAATGTATTCAATAAAATTTATAAATAATTAAAATTAAATATTAATTGTTTACGCGTTAATTGGTTTTTATTTCAATAAGTTCTCCATACAAATGATGAAAAATTGTTAATTTTAAGATTACTTTTAATTCTTACAAAGTACTTAAAGTGCACTTTTAGTTACCTTAAAAAAGTTGGTTCATTTTTTCTGAGAACGAGGTGAACATTTTTTAGAACGTTTTCGGTATTTTGTTTTATTTCATAATTATTTAAATATTTTATTTCGTTAAATAGATATTTTTGCAATTTATTATTTGAAATATGTCAAAAAATATCTAAAAATGTGATTTTATCTGTTATTTATGCTCTCCTGATCTTATGATCTCATGCCATGCTTTTTTTTAATAATTTTATAAATTTGATAGAAATGATAATTTTAATTAAATATTTGAATGAAATTAGTTAGATTACATAATAATTTGCAGTCGTTATTCAAAGTATATTTACTTATTATTGATACAAAAATGTGTATGTACATGCTTGTAGAAGACCAAATTCTTTACATTTACATTATGTAATAAATTTCACCAATTAGTGTTTAATTATCAACTTATATTCGAATTTTTTAATTTGTCTTACATATATATATATATATATATATATATGTGTGTGTGTGTGTGTGTGTGTACTACTACTAATAATATGTATATATATATATATGTTTGTATGTGTGTGCATTAGGATATATTTATGTTTATGTTTGTATGTGTGTATATGTTTGTATGTGTGTATATGTTTGTATGTATGTATGTATATGTTTTTATGTATGTATATGTTTGTATATACCTTTCTCAATAAAGTTTGTATGTATGTATATGTATGTATGTATGTATACTTTTGTATGTGTGTATATGTTTTTATGTATATATGTCTGTATGTGTGTATATGTATGTATGTATGTGTATGTTTGTTTGTATGTGTGTATATTTTGTATATATGTATATGTTTGTATGTCTGTATATGTTTGTCTGTATATGTAGTTTTTTACAAAAACTACCAGGGCCAACCGAACTGTTTGTATATATATGTTTGTATGTGCGTATATGTGTATGTATATGTTTGTCTTTCCCAATAAAGTTTGTATGTATGTGTATGTTTGTATGTATGTATATGTTTGTATGAATGTTGTTACAAATTCCAGTAG
>NW_008705537.1:262166-270929 GCF_000326865.2 Helobdella robusta
CAACCATACGTTCTTCCTGTTGTGAGGTTTGTTATTATTATTATTATTGTTGTTGTTGTTGTTTTTGCATATTAATAAATCACTCATCCATTCATTCATTTATTCAATCATTTATTTCATCTTTCATTTTATTATTTGCACATGCTGTATTCACTTTTTTATACAATTATTCATTTTTCATCTCCCCATTCGTTCGTTCATTTATTCATTCATTCATTCATTCATTCATTCAATAGTTCATTTATTCATTCATTCATTCATTCAATAGTTCATTCATTCATTCACCCAATCATTCACACACCCATCTACCCATATATTCATTCATCATTCGTTCTTTTTGTCGCTAATTCACAAACTGACCTAAAAAAATACCCCAGAAAAATTGAGTCGGCCATTCTGTCCAACACATCCCTACTTCACGAGTATCTGCCCATCGCTGGCAGTCCTAAATTTAGGGAGGGGGCCATCAATTTGTTGTGGGGTGGCGACAAGGAGTTGATTGCTAGGGTTGGGAAATTGTAAATTTTGTTGTTGTTGTTGTCGCTGTTGTAGTTGTTGTTGTTATTGTTGTTGTGGTTGTGAATGTGGTTGTTCATCCATTTATTATTTACTGACTCATTCATTCACTAATTTATGCATTTTCATTCACTCGCTCATTCATTTATTTATTCACTCATTTACTTATTAATTAATTAATTCATTCATTCGTTCTTTCATTCTTTCGTATAATTATCCGTCCATCTATTCATTCTTTCAATCATTCATTCATCCAGTAATTCAATCACTATTCCATTCTTTCATTCGTTCATTTATTCATTCACTAATTCAGTCTGGGGGCGTGCAAGCTCTGGGTGGGACGGGGGCGTTGAGGTTGGGGTTGGAATTTTTGAGGTCAAGGTTGCATTATGAGACCGTCTACGTATCTAAACCGACTTGGGGTACGTAAGACTCTTCTGTTTTAATTTCAATCAATCACTCAATCAATTAATCAATCAATTAATCATTCAATCATTCGATCAATCACTCAATCAATTAATCATTCAATCAATCAATCACTCATTCAATTAATCAATCATTCAATCAATTACTCAATCATTCAATCAATTTATCAATCAATTAATCAATCAATTAATCAATCACTCAATCACTCAATCATGCGATCAATCATTCAATCACTCAATGAAATAATCATTCATTTAATCAACCAACCAACTAACCAGCCAACTAAGCATCTAAATCTCAATCAATCAATCAATGAAATTATCATTCATTTGATACGCTAGAAATAATTCAACTACATCGATCAGCAATCAGCTAAACAATCAAAAAGTCAATCGGGCAATCAAATTATTATATAGCCAACGGACCTACCAACCAAATAAACAACCAACCAACCGACTAAGCAACCAACCGACTAAGCAACCGACTAAGCAACCAACCCACTAAGCAATCTTAATCAGTGCTCGTCCGTGCGAAAATGTTGAAAATTCAATTAATCAATCAGGCAGCCAATCATCAATCAATTAATTCTCCCGTCAATCAACTTACCAATCAATCAACTAACCAATCAATCAACTCACCAATCAATCAACTTGCCAATCAATCAACATTTCACCACTATCAATCAACAAACCAACCAGCTAATCACATAGGAATATGCAAATCGTTGTTGTATCCAAACATCAAAGAGTATAAGTATTGGGATGATAAGCTGAGATGTCTAGATCTAGATAATATGCTGCAAGATTTAAATGTTAGTTGGTTTGCTGGTTGGTCGGTCGATTGGTTGGTTGGCTGGCTGGCTGGTTGGTTGGTTGGTTGGTTTGTTGGTTGGTTGGTTGGTTTGTTGGTTGGTTGGTTGGTTGGCTGGCTGGCTGGTTGGTTGGCTGGTTGACTGGTTGGTTGGCTGATTGGTTGGTCGGTTTGTGGTTGGTTGGCTGGTTGGTTGGTTGGCTGGTTGGTTGGTTGAATGACTGATTCTATCTTTCATTTTTAGTCAGTCAGTGGAGTGCTTCTTAATTAAAAAGATGTGTCTATACGTCTCATTATTTCATCATACATTCATTTATTCCTTCATTTATTTATTCATTTCATTCATTCATTTATTCATTCATTTATTCACCCAGGCAGCTCCTGATCGTTCAGTCGTTCTGCTGCATGCTTGTGCTCACAATCCGACTGGTGAGTGATGATGATGATTGTTGTTGTAGATGGTGATGATGATGATGACGACGATGATGATGATGATTTCAACATCATTATCATAATTGCCATCATCATTATCATCATTACAGGCATGGATCCAACGGCTGAACAGTGGCATAGAATAGCTGAAGTTGTTAAGGTAACTCATTCATTCCGTTCATTCATTCATTCATTTATTCATTCATTCATTTATTCATTCATTCATTCATTCATTCATTTCATCAATAATTCAACTCAATCAATCATTCAATTCAATCATTCAATCTTTCGATCGATACAATCAGCCTAATCAATTATTCAATCTACCAGCTCTGTCAGCTCAGACATTCTGTCAATCAGCCAAATCAATCAATCAATTAATCAATCAAATCAATCATTCATTCAATCAATCAATCATACATAATAATTATGATAGAATAATAATAATTATAATGATAACAATAATAATACAATTACCAGGCCAAGAAAATGTTTGTCTTCTTCGACTGTGCTTATCAAGGTAATAATAACAGTAGCAATAATAATAATAATAATAATAATAATAATAGTAATAATAATTTGAACTTTTTTATTATTGCAGAAGACATAAAATCAAATCAAAATAGATAAAATGAAATGAAATAAAATAGAATAAAATAAATTGTTAATATTGTAATAAATTGTTAATATTGTTATGCACGATCCTCCCATACTCCTTGCCAAAAGTAAATGCATAGGAGTAAGAAATATATTTAAAAAATAGTAATAGCAATATTAGTAATAATAGTAGTAGTAATAATAATTGGAACGCTTTTATTTTCCGAAAAATTAATAAAATATTAGTATAAAAAATAAAGTAGGCTATGAATTAAAATGATAATCTACATTACTCGCCATAAAACAAATGATAAAACGGTATTGGATTGATTGGATTCAGTCGTTCGTTTTCTGTCACGGTAAATAGCGTACGATGTCGATACAGATGAATTAATCAAACTGTTAAGAAATTGATCAGTCCACGTAAAATTAATTAATGACAATCTAAAAGGTTTAAAGAGAGCCGAAGGTGAAATTTCAAATGTATTAATTATTAATTTTGAATGCTTCAAATGCTCGATCAGGTTGTTGTGCAGGTTTGCCTTGTATTTTGATGTTTTGTATTCTTTTGATTTAGAGAAGTTTGACTCTTGGCAGTCAGTTAACTCCAGTTTTTTGACGGTGTCGCCCCGAAGAAGAGCAATGTCGGGGCGAGGAGTTTTGAGGAGAGATGATACTGGGTTTGTTGAATTGTTGCAATTTGAGTCTGGATAAATCGAGACATCAACGTCTGCGAACGATTCAATCTTTTCCAGAATTGTGGATTAGTATTTTTTTGTGTCGTATCGTGTATCTTTTTAAGGCCTCTATCGAATCACAATTTGATAATGCATGCTTGCTAGTTTGGCGAGCATTGGATAGTGGACACAAGGCATTGGAGATTTTTCCCCATCTGAAGAGGTTTGCATTTGTGGATAGTTGATATCCGATTTGGTTTTATTATCGAAGATTCCATAGTTGGAGGAAAAGTAATTGTAAATCATTGTTTGAAACGCTGTTGTGAATTCATCTATGTTGTTGTAACTTGGTAGCGTTTGTTGATGAAGCTGGGTTTCTTGGTAGTCTGATACCAAGAAGAGGCGTTTCCGTTTTTTCAACTTTTGGGGATGACGGTTGGTGGCTTGTTGGCGGCGACTGTTGCTGGGCGTTTGACGATGTTAACGGCGAAGAATTTGTATCACTTTCGTTCTCTTCTTCAGCCAGCTGAAGATTGTTGTGAACTTTGCACGAACGTTGGTGCATTTTCAGTCCTTTCCTGCCCTTGCAATATTTTCCGCAACAATGGGGAATTAAATTAGAACCCATATTGGCTGAATATGGGTTCTTTAATACTCAATAAATTCAATAAATAAATTGAAAATTCAATAAATTCAAATTGGAAATGTTAGACGTTCAATAAATTCGAATTGAAAATGTTAGACGAAATGTTCTCATTAGAATCGGCAGGCGAGTGTACAACGTTAGTCTTAAAGTTCGCAGTGTTTACCGTGCAACGGCGGGAGTGCCTTCCAACAGAAGCAAATGATTTATGGCAATATTGGCATTTTGTTGAATAAACCGGGTAAATTGAGTTTAAAAGGAGAATAAAATAGATAACGAAATTAATTTTGAAATTTGAAAATATCGCCACCGCTCTAAAAAAAAGGCTTTAAAATCAAATTCATGTATGAAAACAGCGAGTTGAAAACAGCGAGTCAAACGAATTCGGCCAACTCTCGTGTAGTATTTACACGGGAGCGATAATCGTAATGATAATAATAATAATAGTAATAATAATAATAAATAATAATAATAAATAATAATAATAGTAATGATAATAATAATAGTAATAATAATAATAAATAATAATGATAAATAATATTAGTAATAATAATAATAAATAATAATAGTAATAATAATGATAATAGTAATGATAATAATAAATAATAATAGTAATGATAATAATAAACAATAATAATAATAAATAATAATAGTAATGATAATAATAATAATAATTAGGCTTCTCGAGTGGGGACGTCGACTTGGATGTCGCTGCGGTCCGCCTGTTCGCCAAGTTGGGCTTCGAGATGTTCGTCGCCCAGTCCTTCTCGAAAAACTTCGGGCTCTACAGTTTGTCTTTTTGGTTTATTATTATTGTTGTTGTTGTTGTAGCTTTCATTATTATTAGTAGTAGTGGTAGTAGTAGTTGTAGTAGTAGTAGGTAGTAGTAGTTGTTGTAGTAGTAGTAGTAGTAGTAGTTGTAGTAGTAGTAGGTAGTAGTTGTAGTAGTAGTAGTATTATGCTGCTGTTTTTATTATCCTAATTGTTATTATTTCTATTGTTATTGCCACTTATGAATGGCATAATAATCTCGAGTGTTATTCAATGGATGGATGTTTGAAAGCGGCAACTGATAAGTACAATTCAATACATTTGATTATTTTTATACTTTTATCTCTAGGGTTTTTTAATTTAGTTCAGTTCTGTTGTTAATATTATTCTTTCCTATCTTTTTTTATTTTATTAATATTTTTTATTATTATTATTGTTGATCATAATTATCATCATTTGAACAATTTAGTTGAGAAACCACAGATAAAATTAACTTACTCTCAACCAATCACAGCGCACCCATTTAACAAACTGGCCAATCTAACCATAACCAACTGACCAATCAGATAGATCATTCACGCATGCAAGCAAATAAAAAATCACAATGCGGTCATACACTAAACCAGCTGGCTTATCGAAGCAAACACATCTAGCCAACCGACCAATGACAGCACTTCCATGTGACCAACCGACCAATCACAGCACACACATCTGACAAACCGACCAATCACAGCACATCCACACGATAAACAAATCAAACAATCACGACAGGCGAACGTGTAGGCCAGCTGACATATCTCGTGCAATCAGCTGATATGCTGCCTAGACTGGCTAGTAACTTTTCGACGATAGTTAGGCAGATTTGGTCGAACCCCCCGGCGCATGGGTCCGCCATCGTGTCTGCGGTCTTGAATGACCAGGTCCTCACCAACGAGTGGTTCGTTTTTTTTTTCGTTTTCATTTTGTTGTTATTATTATTTAATCGTTTTTATTATTGTTGTTTTATCATCATTATTATCATTTAATTGTTTTTATTATTGTTGTTATTGTTATTATTACGTGTGTAATAGAGGTTTCAACGACAAACACACACAGCGTATATGAATACCCGTGCAAACCACGCATCATATACATTGCATATGATAGGCTGAGATCCCTTTGTATTCGAACCCAGTCACTGCAGCAGCAAGACCAGGCCTTTAAAAATTGAGGTAGCGTCAAAAGTAGCAATCGTCAATATGAAATAGTTTTTAATTATTTTTAACTATTAAATAAAATATCTCCATCAACTTTCGAGATAAAGGGTTGAGATTCAATTGATAATCTCCATATATACACACATGTTTTTTTAATGTGTGTATATATGAGTTTCATACCTTTGCACTCCTGTCCAGTGTCGCTGCGATGCAAGTTCCGTATGCTCAATGTACCATTTAATGCCAGTTAATAGCCGACTCGTCGTTAACAAACTTCTTTACTCTTGTAGATTTAAACCGGTTGAAAGATCACGACTCAACGGTTCATATTTGCGATGTAGAAAGCACATCTCATAGCAATCAAACTGACTAGCACTCTGACCAACGTCTCCAACAATCAGCAACATCCTTCTTTCCTTACTCTGGCAGTGGCTGTTGTGACAATTCTCAGACTACCGACATACACAGAAGCGTACTTTGTCGGTCTTTGGTGTTTGAATGTTTAAAGATGTATTTCATGGAGGCGATGCCTAACCTTACAATCCTTGAGAAACATCATCGGTAGGCAGATGCCGCCGCACATTCTTCAATTTTTATTTTTTAAGATGTTTCATGTGTACGGAAACGTTACATTACATAAACCGTACTCTGTCGATCTGTCGTCCGTGTTTGAAAGTTTAAAAGATGGATTTCATGAAGGCGATTTTTTAATAAGGATGTTCATGTGTGCGGAAATGTTACATTGTTTCTGAACGTTTTTTTCTCCTCCATCCTTTTTTCTTCAAATGTTCAATACGATTTGTCGCTAAATTTCCGACTCCAGCTCAGCGATTATACCATCATCTGATTCTGGCTTCATGTTTCAAGTCGGTAAGGAAAAGCTGAAGTTGGTTGATGCTAATCTGGGATGGGGTTCCGAGTATTTAACTATGTAGTTCTGCATCAAATTAGCAATTTTTAAATATAGCTGCTTCATTAGATCATTCGGTAAGAAATAACGTGTCCAAATTCGTGAAAAGATTGAATTAAATAGCATCTTCTCAATAACAGTTAAAATAACACAAAAATGATCAGAAAATTTTTGACACTAATTAAACTAACTAATTAATAAAATCATGAAAATCATGAAACTAATAAGAAAAAAAAGTTATTTATTTAGTTTTATCACGCAAGATGAGATCATCTCCACCCTGCATTCTTCCGGATTCATCCTTTTTCCTTCTTTACTAAACATGCTGGATAAATTTCGATCTGATTATATCAAAATCGATTATACCAACTGAATCCGACGAAACCAGTGACTAATTCTTCAGCCAAAAATTAATTAACTGCTTATTAATTTCTTAATTATAGATACCTAACTGTTTTAGAACCACGCTTAAGTCATCTACCTTTCCAGATGTAGATATATATATATATATATATATATATATATATATATATTTAGGAACGAGGTTTTCATTAATACATATTTTGTTAAATTTATTTGCCCATTTTGCATTTATCAACTTTTTTATTATGGACTCAACACAGCGTAGTTTTTGACATTCATATTTATTGTGAAATTGTGACATATTAGAAGCTGACAACGTTGTTTCGGCTAGGTAGCCATCACCAGAGCCTAAAACCTATGAAATATAAGAAATTTAATTAAAATAAATGAGAATTAAACGAATTATGTAAATTATTTAGCGGACATGACAGATAAGATATTAAAAATAAAATTGGAATTGAAAGTGAAGTTAGAATGGTACCTTGCGAAGAATGTAACCTAAAAGATAAATTTAATACTAAAACATGAAATTAAATAAAAGTATATATATATATATATATCAATAGGAAACTTATACAGCGCCAATTAAATGTTCTCAAAGGTGCTATCGTAATTATATTAACATTGAAGTCTACAATACTATTAATAATAGAGGACTTAAGTAAATTTATCAAAGTCTAACAGTAAATAAATATATTTTCAGTTCTTTTTTAAATGTCCTAAGAGACAGGTTATATATTAGGGTGGAGTGAATTTATACATAAAAAAATTTTTTTCTTCTTTTTACTTTTCCTGGGGTTGGGAAATAT
This sequence comes from Helobdella robusta, assembly GCF_000326865.2. Lineage (NCBI taxonomy): Eukaryota > Metazoa > Annelida > Clitellata > Rhynchobdellida > Glossiphoniidae > Helobdella > Helobdella robusta. The sequence goes on from NW_008705537.1 coordinate 270,317, forward strand.
GTCTTTTATCGAGTTATTTCAATGTGTAAATTTTGAATTTTATTGAACATTGTTTTGAGGTTCCTCTCGGCTGGAGACTGTTTATGAATTGCATTTCAAAAGTAAACAAAACAATATCATCAAATTAAACATGTTATTAACTCAAATAAATCATTTAAATCTTGAAAAACAAAACATTAGTGTTTACTAGTTCACATCAAAGACTTAAATAATGAAGTGTTTTTTAGTTTCAAATTTTGGTATATCATTTTGAGATGCAAGTTTAGTACGAATAAAGCCATCTCTTGCTTTTTCTCCACAAACTGAAAGTGACGCTTCTGTAACTAATTTTATCATTCTTTCTACTGCCTGAGTATGGCAAGGCAACTTCAAAAATTCAATGTTATTAGGAATATCCATTATCATCTGTTCTAAAGCTTCAGTTGTGATATCTTTTGTAAGGGGTGGCTCTGTGATCTCGGTTGCATGCCAATCGATCATGTCGTAATAGTTGATCGCATCAAAGTTTAGCTTTGGAACTTTGAAGACTCGAACAGTATTTAGAGTGGCATCATTAGCTCTGCATTTTAATATCCGCCTTAAAGCTAATTCCCTTATGTGCTTTTGTTCATCA
>NW_008705537.1:272169-294057 GCF_000326865.2 Helobdella robusta
GACTTTCTCATGTTCTTTTTTATTGATTTATATTTTTGATTCAGATTTGCTATCAAGCTTAAAATTCTTTGATCTGAAATGATTGGAATTGATGCTTTTTGCCAGATCTGTTTTAATTCGGTTAAAATAAGTCGCGAAATGTTATTTACGCTAGGATCTTTTCCATTGGCACTTTCTTTTAGCAAATTCCTATTCCACAAATAACACTTCATTACGTCAGAGTTTGTAGGAAGGACATTTCCTAGCAAATCAGTAGGTAAACCAAAAACTTCACAAAATAATTCTTTACGTGTTTTAGGCATTTTATATTTGAAAAAAAAGTATAAAATCAGTTTGGTCGTCAATGGTAACTGCGAAAAGGAATCTAGCAAAAATTAGAGATGTGCATACAAATGAAATTGAATTGTTTCAGATTTATATATTAGTTTTCATTGTTGCTAAGCATAATCAAGAATTTTAGGAGATGTTGTGTACTGTGTAGTATTTTTGAGCAGAATCGACCATTTTTATACGTTAATAGTCGAGACTTTACTTGTGTTAATAGTGAAAATCTAAAGGAGCCTAGAGGAACCTCAAGACGTATACAAAAGTGGTTTAAATTTTAGTGATTTATTAATTGACCTAAAAGACATCTTTTGACAACACAGGCATTTGAAATTTCGAAAAAAAAATTTTTCACTCCACCCTATTATATATATATATATATATAGAGAGAGAGAGAGAGAGACAGAAAAATCAATAAGGTCAAAGTTTGTCACGTGAGTTGACTATTGAAATAAATCTATTTCCATGTTAAATCTGTTTACAATCATCCTTATTAGCATTATTAACATTATTAGCGTTATCTCATTGTTCGCTAACAGAGCGGTAATTTCAAAGACCGCTCGTAAGGATGAAGACCGTCACAATAAAACTAACGACAATAAAAATGAAACTTTAGTATCTTGATTATATAGATAGATAGATAGATAGATAGATAGATAGATAGATAGATAGATAGATAGATAGATAGATAGATAGATAGATAGATAGATAGATAGATAGATAGATAGATAGATAGATAGATAAATATTTTTTTATTTATTATTAATTTACTATTAACACTCAAATTCATAAGTTTTCTTAATTTATTCATTTCGCGAAGCTTTTTCTCCATTTAGGAAGGAGACGGTCAAAAGTATGGCCGGTCGTATCCAGGCTATGAGGAGGCTGCTGTTTGACAGGTTGGTGGCCCTTAAGACTCCGGGCACGTGGGATCACATCGTGAAACAAAATGGGATGTTTAGTTTCACCGGATTGGATGGTTAGTGTTTGTGTGTGTTTGTTTGTTTGTGTGTTTGTTTGTGTGTGTCTTTGTGTTTGTTTGTTTGTGTGTGTGTGTGTGTTTGTTTGAGTGTGTTTACCTAATTAATTAATCAATCAACCCTTTCAATCAATCAACCAATCACTTAACATCCAATCAGTCATCCGATTCAATTAGTAACTCAAAACTAGCCAACCAGACAGCCAACCAATCGGAGAGCCAATTATCAATCAATTATTCAATCAAACAATCGCGAAACAGTCATTCAAGCAGACTATCTGATTAAAACTAAACCTATCCCGATTCGCACAACCAACCAATTAATCTCACAACTGACCATTCAGCTAATCTATCAATCAATCACGTCAATCACACAACCAACCAATCACCAACCAGCCAACCAATCACACAATCACACAACCAACCAATCACCAACCAGCCAACCAATCACACAATCACACAACCAACCAATCACCAACCAGCCAACCAATCACACAACCAACCAATCACCAACCAGCCAACCAGGCGGACTACCTGATCAATACGCACCACATCTACCTGATGAAAGACGGCAGGATCAACATGTGTGCCATCACCACAAGAAACGTCGACTATGTAGCCGAGTGCATCCATGACGCTGTCGTCAAGTTCCTGAGAGGTTCTGGAGAGGGCGCCTTCCACGATCCGAAAAGTGGAAAGTAGTCGCGCGATTGGCTGGCCGGCTGAGTGGGGTGTGGCCTACTCGTTGATGTTAGGTTGTGATTGGTTGTCGCCTTAGGGTTGGTTGTCGCGATGTGGTGTCACCTTGGGATTGGTTGTCGCGATATGAGGTCACCTAGGGATTGGTTGTCGTGATGTGAGGTCATTGTTGTCGGTTTACGTAATTGGTTGCTGGTTGGGACGTGACGTCATCGTTGAAGTTAGATAGTGATTGGCTGTTTTTATATGATGCCATTGTTATCGGTTTACGTGATTGGCTGATTGAAATACGATGTCATCATTGGTGCTGCGATGTTATTGGCTGACTGTGATATGACGTTATGGTGCCGGTTGACATATGACGTCACGGTGGTTGTTTATTTACGTGATTTGATTGGCTGACGGCTGAGATGTTTCTATTGTAAAATGGTTGATTAGATGGTTGACTATCACGTTATTGTTACTCTCGTCGTGATGTGATTGGCTGATTGAGATGTGACGTCATCGTTCTTATTTGAATGCGATTGGATGAGCGGATGGATGGATGAATGGATGGAAAGAAAAAAAAAAGAAAATATAATATATTTATTTAGAGAGAGACATGAAATGAAGTTGAAGGGTGCCTTTTAAGGGTGCCTTTTAAAATTTAAAAGATATAAAAGTAGTGATGTGATTGGATGCTAGAGATATGATGTCATCCTTGTTATTGCGATATAATTGGGTGGGAGGATTGTTTATTTGTAAATGCGCTGTGATTTGACGATTGATTGTGACGTCATCGGGTCATTGCGATGTGATTGGATGATGGTTGGCTGGTTGGTTGTGACGTCACTGTCATCAAGCGATACGATTGGGTGAGGCCGAAATGTGGTGTCGTGTCTTTTTTTTCTATAATAGTTGAATGATAGATTGACTTTATTGGTTTGACTGGTATCGCGATTGAAGATTGAGTGATTAATTAATTATTTAATTGATTGGTTGATCGCATTATATATATATACACACATATATCACACACACACACACACACACACACACACGCATATATATATATATATATATGTGTGTGTGTGTGTGTGTGTGTGTGTGGTTATGTATATGTATATATATATATATATATGTTGGTAATATACCATAATTTTTACAATATTCTATAAATTCTACCGAATGTTTGGCGTTAATATGTTTGTAGTTCGTTTTTTCAATTTTTCTCACTAAAGTTTTTTGGTGAACGTTTAGTTTATTAAAATTCAAAATAAACTTATTTTCCGAATTCATGCTACAAATAAGGAAAACTTATTTTCCGAATTAATGCTTATTTGCGGCATGAATTCGGAAAATAAGTTTATTTTGAATTTTGATAAACTAAACCTTTATTTTAATAAACTAAACTCTTCTATTTATACTCTATACTTCTGAACTACCTCGTATTATTAATAACTTTTCTTTCTCTCGTCAACTATATGCTGATGATTCTTACATTTATACTACTTATCCTCCATCTAATCTCAATAGTGTTCTTCAATTATCGCTTGGTCTGACTTTATGTGTCTTAAACTTAATCCTTCTAAGTTTGAATTAATTTGTTTTAATAAATCTAAACACTCTATTACTATTCCTCCTATTATCTTACCTGATTCTAAAACTCTTGATGTCTCTCATAAGTTTCGTAATCTAGGTTTTATCTTTGATTCTACTATGTCTCTCTCTTCTCAGATTAATAGTGTTGCTAGAAGTTCTTACTTTCATCTACGTAGAATAAAAAAACTTTTGCCTTTTCTTGATGATCCTACTCTTTTCCTTCTTGTTACTTCGTTGGTCTTATCTAGGATTGATTATTGTAACTCGCTCTACTATGGTCTTCCTGACTCTATACTCTATCCTTTAAGTAAAGCTTTTAACTCTGCTGCTCGTCTAGTTGCTCGTGCCCCTTTCTTTTCTCATATATCTTCATATCTTGTTCTTTTGCACTGGCTACCTATAAAATATAGAATAATTTTTAAAATTTGCACGTTCATGTATAAGTCTCAATCTAAATTATTTCCTAAGTACTTATCAGATATATTAATTGAACCTAAACGCCCCGGTTTACGATCGTCTTCTTCTTCTCGCTTTTTCTTAACTCGTGTTAAACACTATTTTGCTAAGTCTGCTTTTGCTTTTTCTGGTCCTTTTCTCTGGAACTCTCTACCTACTTCTCTGACTACTTCTCCATCACTTGCGAAGTTCAGAGCGGATCTCAAGACCCATCTGTTTTCAAAATTCATTGAGGAGCGCTGTTGAATATCGCGGAAATAGCGCTTTATAAGCTAATTGATTGATTGATTAATTGATTGATTGATTGATTGATTGATTGATTAAACGTTCACCAAAAAACTTTAGTGAGAAAAATTGAAAAAACGAACTACAAACATATTAACGTCAAACATTCGGTAGAATTTATAGAATATTGTAAATATATATATATATTTGGGAGAGGTAGAGTATGCCAGAAAAATGTTTAGACAAATATATTAGTTTTTCTTTTCTGTTTTTTTTAGTTGTAGAAATTATTATATATAGTAATTTAATGTGTGAGTGTTTGCTTCAGAAAGATGGGGAAGGAATTGCGGAAAATCGCGAGAAGAACAACTTACGCGTGTCTATACGGCTATGAATTTTCGGGAAGCCATATGTTAAGGGCTCCTGGTCTTGCTATATACAAATTTTTCTTTCTCTCTCTCTCTTTCTTTAAGAAGATAATTAATAATATTAATCATGGTTTGTTAATAATAAAGATTGATGCAAATGAAAAATCTGAAGAGGAATGAGAGAGGTGGAGGTCAATAAAAAAGGTCAATTACACTATTCCAAAGTTCAGAAGTTCAGGCCCCAAACATCGCATATGAATACGTGCTGAACGACGCATCAAGCATATGATAGGCGGGTAACTTTTTATCATATTCGAACCCGGTTACTGCGAAACAGCATCAGGCGACCTTAACCACTAGGCCATCACTAGGGAGGGGAGGAGAGAGAGAGAGAGTTATAAATACTTTTTTACATAGAATATTTAGATAATCTTTGTTACTGTTTTACTTAACGAAATAGTATTATTTAGTATTATTAATCTTAACAATTTGAATTATTTTTTTGCTTGTTTTATTGTTATGCATATTGCAATATTACTGCCAGGACATATATATATATCTACATACATACATATATATATATATATATATATATATAAGAAAATAAAATGTAATTAATGAAATCCACCGAATTTCTTGCGTTGGATTGTTTCTCATAAGATTTTAATATTGAGAAATGTCTTTAACTTTAAGAAAACTATCCAAAGCTAGATATTCGGTAGATTTCATAAATTACTTCATATATATATATATACATATATACATATATATATATGTGTGTGTGTGTGTGTGTGTGTACGTTTTGTTGTTGCAAAATTTTTTCAATTTTATTTAAAATAAAATTATTTGAAAAATGTTTTATCATTCAATTTGTCAAATAAAGATGGATGGATGGATGGATGGAGGAATGGAAGATTGAACGAATGAACGTAAATGTAATTAAACAAGCAAGGCACATGATTAATTGATTGAAAGAACGACTGAATGATTAATTAATTGATTGATTGAATAATTGATTGATTGATCAAAAGGACGAATTATGAATAAATTATTATACGATTGATTGATTGATGATCAAAAGAATAAATTTTGAATAACTTATTACATGATTGATTAACTGACTGATTGATTGATTGATAAATGAATAGATCAAATCTACGTAAATCATCGGAGTGAGTGAGTGAATACATAAAAGAATAAAAGATTGATTTAATACATAATCCATCAATTAATTCATCGAAAGATCGACTGAAAGAACAAATTAGACTGATAAAAGGGTAAGATAATATATTATAATATTATTATATAAGACAACAATTAAGACGATGATGATGATGGAGATTTATAATGTAATAATTAATATTATAAAAAATTATGATGAAGATTTATAATATAATAAAATATATAATAATAATAATGTATAATTATTTCTTCAGCATGGATGTCATCTCTGGCACGACCTGCATGTGATAATGATTGACAACCTGATTGGTTGTTCTATTCGTGGATTATGTACTATCCATGCATCAATCAAACGATCCATCCAACAATTCGTCTATCCATTCGTCAATCAATTCACTATGGCTAATTCATCAATCAATCAACTAATTCATCTGCCTGCCAATCCCAATCCCATTAATCCCAATATTGAATAGCTTGCCAAGAATTCCATACTGAGAACCATATGGGATGAACCAATCAAACCATTTCCTCATCCATCCATGCATCCATTCATCCATCAATCTACCATTCATTTATCCATTAAACAATCCAACAATTCATTCATCTACCCGTCAATCAATCCACTAATCCTGACCTTAAATAGATCGGCCACTATTCCGTAGTCAGCCACTTGGAATATGGGAGCTTCCGGATCCTTATTAATCGCCACAATCACCTTACTGTCCTTCATTCCCGCTAAATGCTGGATTGCTCCGGAAATCCCTACAGCTATATATAGAGCCTGGTGGTGGTGATGATGCGGTATTGGTGATGATGATGATGATGATGTGAGTGATGATGATGATGGTGATGCGAGTGATGATGAAGATGATGTGGGTGATGATGATGATGATGTGGGTGATGATGATAACGATGACAAATTGAAAGTAGAAATTGATTCACAACCAGGAGCCACTATCTTTCCAGTCTGACCGATCTGCAGATCATTGGGTACGAAGCCCGCGTCAACGGCGGCTCTGGTCGCCCCCACAGCCCCCCCACCTAGGGCATCTGCTAGGTCGTACAACATGTTGAAGTTCTCCCCACTCTTCATACCCCGCCCGCCAGAGACCACTACTTTTGCTGAGCCTGGAATTGAGAAAGTTAGTGAATGGATGAGTTGGTGAATGGACGAGTGAATGAATGAATGAGTGAGTGAGGGATGATTGAAGATTTAATAGTGTATGTGTTTGTGTGTGCGTGCGTGTATGTGCATGTTTGTGCGTGCGTGTGTGTGTGTGTGTGTGTGTGTGTGCGTGTGTGTGGACAATTATAAATGATGCTTAGTAAATGTTCCCGACCTAACTCCGGACGATCTGATTTGTGGATGTCTTGAGAGACGAATTCCGACAGCTTTGCATCCTCACTGCCATCTACCTCGACTTTGTGGGGAGGAAATGGAAAAAAAATTGAGAGCTACAAAAATATAGGGGTATGAAAACAAAATGACTGACATGAAACATAAAGAGAGAATAAATAAATGATTAAATGAATGGATGAATTGGTGAATGAATGGATGAATTGGTGAATGAATGGATGAATTGGTGAATTAATGAATGAATTGGTGAATGAATGAATGAATAAATGAATGAATGAATGAATATATGAATGAATGAATGGATGAATATATTAATGAATGAACAAATGAATGAATGAAAAAATGAATGGATGGATGGATGAATGCATGACCGAAAAGAACCTTTTTCAATAGGAACATTTGCACCACCATCTAATTTGGAAGGCTCAAAAGATGTACCTCGAACTGTTATCAACTTAATGTTATCCTTACTTCTTACCGTCTGGATTGCATTACCTGTGTGCACATGTGTGTGTTATGCGTGTGTGTGTTTGTGTGTATGCGTGTTTGTGTGTATGCGTGTGTGTGTGTGAAAGTCATTTGTTGAAAACTTCCTTCATACTTTTTTGCGAACAGCCATTATTAATCCATTCATTCTCATCAGAGGTATCATCAACATCACGCACAGACACACACACCACACACACACACACACACACACACACGCACAGACACACGTACACACACACAGACACAACAACACGAAACACACCGCATGTAAGTACCAGTACACACGTAAATCCGTACATCAAACACAAACACATTACATATGATGTGGTATAAGCAGGTAGTAATAAGCAAGGATATCTCTTTGAATTCGAACCCAGTCGCTACAACAGCAGCACCAGGCATCTTAACCACTACACTACAGTGACAAACCTGCATAAGTGGTCCTAACAAATGTATCCTCAGACTTTATCCCAGTGACGTCTGAGATGGAAGCACAATCCAGCATGGCCGCTATCCGTGGTATCAAATTCTGAAATATAATTACAAAATAAAAATAATAAAGTAACATAAATTATGATGCCACTAATAATAATTATAATTATAATATCTTAACCCTTCCAAAAGAATCAGCGGATGAAATTATGTTTGTGAAGTTGGACTGCTTCTGAATTTTCAATACCAAATTGGTCATATTTTCTGTATTGTGATGTAACAACCAATCAGAGTCAACACAACACAGGGTCAACACCCAATGAAAATCAACCACACAAATATAAATAACCAATCATTCAATAATTTAAATAATCACCTAACCAATGACATGACTATTCACACAATCACCCAACCAATCACATAACTATTAACACAATTAACCAACCAATCATACATCTCATCATATAATCAGCAAGCCTATCAGAAGGTTATTCACCTAATCAGCCATCCAATCAGAAAATTATTTACATAAATCAGCCAACCAATCAGAAAATTATTAACACAATCAGCCAACCAATCAGAAAATTATTAACATAATCAGCCAACCAACGAGAAATCATGTTACTAGTTACTAGTTACTGACCTGCTAAAAATCCTTTGAATATTTCACTGTCGGCCAACAAAACTTTCTTCACATTAGTAATTTTACTAACTTCTGTAGCTGCCTTTGTTGAGAATAAACAAAAATAAAATTATTTAATTTAAAAAATCTCCCATAAACATTATTTATCACTATTTATCACTAATTTGACATAGGTTAATGAATGAATATAACTTCAAATTAGCTAAATTAGAAACTCATTTTGCAACCGCAACTACTAACAAAACTAAATAAATAAAAAAATATGACAAAATTTTGCCTCTTTGCTTAGTAACTAGCACTATTGTTATAAAGGTTGCTATTACTATTAGTAATAGTCATCAATTAATTAATTTTATTCAAAACATTAGTGATCATAGAAGATTAGGAATTAGTAGTGGTGTGGCAGTTGATGAGTTTGATTTGATTTGATTGATGAGTTTACTTTATATACAAAAGAAATTTTAAAAAGTGTGCGACCTACTAATTTAATTTTTAATATAATTCAATTTTAAAGTTAAAATTAAAAGAGTAAGATAGAGAAATTTTGCCAAAATTATTCACCTGATTGCATTGGTGACCGGCCACTAAGCACGTGACCTCTCCTAATTTGCTTGCGGCAGTTACGGCATTTAAGGTGGCGGGGGCAAATTTGACATTGTCGTGCTGCACCACCACCAAGGAACTTTTGAATCGTTGCAGGCATAGGCGGGCGATCTAAATTTAAGAATTAATTTTTAATAAAAGTACTAAATTGTTAAAGAATAATATAAATTATTCATTTATGTAAATTCACTTTGAAGTGACTTACTGAGTTCTTAGAGAAAAATTTTGATTTTAATAATAAGTTCGACATGGCCATTTTTAATCAAAAACTAAAAAAAGACTTCGGTATCGATTTTTCTAACAATTTCTGTAACGTAACACATTTATTAATTAGATAAATACTATAAATTTTTTAGTAATAGTAATCTAATCAGGAGTAATTTATAGCCGAAAATTGTACTAAACGATCTAAGTCAGTGCCTCTCCTTCCTAGAACCGCCACTGGTCAACGTTGATTAGATCCGCAATTGAACCAGGGCAGCCTGATGACCAACAGTCGTCGGAACAACCTGCCAGATGCTCTCGACTTGGAAAGAATTGTGAATGAATGCACGGTGAAAAGAATAACCTGATTATAGCTGAGTATAATCAACTGACCATTGAACATTTTACGACAGAAAAATAATTATAAAATCTGAAAATTTATTATTCGAGAACAATTTTTTACGTGAGTTCTTTCATTTTCAGTCTCATATCGGTAAGTGCGTCTAGTATTTCCACATGTTCATCAGACTAACGATCTACCTGGAATATCCATTGAATATTAACAATGTAAGATATGCTGATGATACAGACATGTTAGTTTGTGTTTTGTATGTTTTTGAGTGTTTTGTATGTTTATATTTTTGTTCAACCGTTGGTTAGCTTGAATTTTTTCTATGTAGTGTATGTAATTGTTGCTAGAACTTCTGGACGTTTAGGAGAAAAAAAGATGGTGATGATTGCACCTTTGGGCCTTCTTCTTCTTTCTCGTGCCTTATTCTTTCAGGCCATTGGCGATTATCGACCTCCACAAAAACCCGATCTTTATCACTTTGTAGTAGTTGAAATGTGGTTATATTCAACAAGTGGCAGAAGAATCTCACGAATGTCATTCATTGTTGACTCTTCTTCTTGCTATCTTTCCAGTAGTTGTCAGATTTTCCATTCTTTCCTTCGACATGATGTGACTAAAAAACTTTAACTACCCCCGTCGGATTATCTCAAGTAATTTCCTCTTTTCATAACCGGACTGTTTTATTACATCCTCATTCGAAGTATGAGAGGTCCAGCTAATTTTCATAATTTGTCTCAAAAACCACATCTCAGCAGCGTTAATCCTTTCCCCCATTTCTTTAGAAATTGTCCAGGACTCAGAGCCGTAAGTTAACACACGAAAAATGTAACACCCCAACAGTTTTAATTTTGTTGATATTCTGATTTTACTGTTGGTGAGGATGTTTTTCATTTTAGTATATGCATCTTTCGCCATAGCTAACACACACACACACACACACACACACACACACACACACATATATATACAAAGACAGGCAAAACTACTCCCAAACATTGCCGCAATGATACGAACACGGTAGGAACTGTTTGCATTTGAACCAAGGTCACATGAACAACAGCAACAACACCACCTGAACCCTCGAAACAAACAAAACAAAGCAATAAAAAACCTTTTTCAATAAATCCTAAAATTTCTTCAAAATATTTAACAAACAAAGACAAAATACATCAAAACAAATTTCGTACCAATTAAAACCTCAAATAAACTACCCCTTATATTTAAATATATTAAAATAATAATTAACAATATATTATATTATATTAATAATAAATATATTTAATAATAATAATAAATATAATTAATAATAATAATTAACAATATATTATATTATATTAATAATAAATATATTAAAATATTTAAATAGTGTAATAGTGAAAAAATAGGCTGATAAAATCACAAATAATCTTCGTAAGCATCGTAATCGTTGTCGTAATCGTAATCAACCGCGTCAACATCCTTGCCAGTCGTCAGGGCAGCCCTCTTGCCTTTCTTCTTAACTTTCGAGGTCTAAGAAACCAAACAATAATTATATTATACAAATTATTACTAATAAATATAATAAAAATGATTAATTAATTAATTAATCTTACTCCGTCACCATAATTAAAATTTCTTCACAAACATATTACATTACATGGATATTATATTCATCCATGTTACATTATTATTATTTCTAGAAAAATTATGTAGCGCTTACTATATAGCTAGATCCATAATCGCATAATAGGCTTACGTAATCATAGAGGCTTGTTAATAATAATAATAGTAATACATAATAATAATAATAATAATAATAATAGTAATAAATAATAATAATATCTGTACCTTTGATTGTTTGAGTTTCTCGCTGGAGACAGCGGTCAGCGTGTTGGATATCTTCTTGACGTCTTCCATTTGCACTACAGCAAATTATTATGATAATTTAAAAAGTATAATTAAAAAATTGTAATTGAAAAATTGTAATTGAGAAATTATTAAATCATTTGGATTTAAATGATTTTGAACATAATTTATTTGAAAATTCTACAGAAAATTGGGTTTTTTATCTATTTAAATGCAATTTGTAAAATCGCATTTCGTCATTAATACATCACCATCACGACATCAGTGAATATCTTACAACATTACAATTACACTAACTGTTTTACCAATTACAATTACATTAACCGTTTAACCATCCTATCGTATCATCGTATTAAATCACATCACATTACAATTACACATTACCATCACGTTACGATTACACATTACCATCATATTAAGTTACATCACATTACGATTACACATTATCATCACATTAAATTACATCACATTACGATTACACATTACTACCACATTAAATCACATCAATCAATCCTGATTACACATTACCATCACATTAAAATACATCACATTACCACCACTTTAAATCACATCAATCAATCAATCCTGATTACACATTACGATTAGATAATGGATCACATCACACTACGATTACACATTACTACCACATTAAATCACATCAATCAATCCTGATTACACATTACCACCACATTAAATTACATCAATCAATCAATCAATCAATCAATCAATCAATCAATCAATCAATCAACCCTGATTACACATTACCATCACATTAAATTACATCACATTACCGTCACATTACAATTGTAACCATCCTTTCATATCATCGCATTACAATTGCACATTACCATCACATCACATTACGATTACATCAACTCATGGACTAACAATTTTGACACAATTCCTTCAACAACTCATCCAGCATGGTTACATAATGTGCCGATTTCTGCAATTAACATAATAACCTAATTATAATAATTAATATGCAAATTTGGCACTAATTAGGGAAACTAAATATGCAAATGAACTATTAGACAGTTTTACATAAACTAGGAGAATTTAATCAATACGTGAATAGGCAAATTTTTGTAATTAATATGCAAATAGAAGAAAAATTTCTAGGCGACCTAAAAACTCATTAATATGAAAATATTATAAGATGCAAATTAACCAAAAAACTAACAAGAAGTTATGGATATATAAATATAAAACTATTCAAGTAATTAAATTATTAAACTAATAATATTATTGTCTAATGTCAAGTAATTAGACAATAATTAGACAATTAAATTATTAAACTAGAATAATAAATAAATAAATAACGAAATAAAAACTCTAAATGGATGAAGGTACATCGTATTTGGTTAATTTTTCTTTGATGAGACTTTCGAATCTATCAAATTGTTCTTTGGTGACTGGCTCATATAGGTCTATGGTGTCTTCGGCTAATGGGTCTAAAATTATTTAACTAATTATTAATAATTATATTTAAATAATAATTGAAAGAAATAATAATATTATTGTATAACATTATTATTATTGAGATATTATCATTATTAAATTTCTGTTAATTACTTCTAAGAGGCAGCAAAATATACACACTCACGCACACAAACAAAAATAATATTTTTATATATAATTAATATATAATATATATTTAATATATAATTAGGATATATAATAAAATAATACGCACAGGCGTACACACAAACAACACGTAAATTCGCGTGTGTCAGACGGGTTTCTCAGCATTCAAACCTGGTTACTGCAGCAGCAGGAGCAAACCCTTTAACCACTACACTATCTTTAAATATGTATTATATTAGATGGAAATAACAATTATGAAACATGTAAAAGTAATTTCTGTCAAAAAATTTGAAATAAAAATAGACTATTAGGATGTAAATAAAACCAAATACCAGCAGCTGCTGTGGTTTCTGTCGCAGCTGTAGCAACTGTGGTAGCTGCTGTAGTCGCAGCCGGAGCCACAGGTGGCTGTGCAAACTTGACGTGCTGTTGTGATGTTTTGAGTGACGTCATGTGATAATATATCATCGGATACGATTGAGGCCATTGTTATTTGTTGACTCAATATGATATAGTTGTGATGTGATATATTGTGATGTAACTTTGTGACAATGACACAATCATAACGTAATAAACAATATGATGTGATAATAATAATTTATTATTATTATTATTACTTTTTGTTCATCTGTGGCAGGCTTGGATTTCACATTAGCAAAATTAGGAACGTCTGTTTGATTTGAATATAATATTATTATAAAATATTAATTAATTATTAAATAATAAATATATATATTATTTTTTGATTACATACCGATTTTCATTTAAACTGGAGAGGAATTTACAATACAAATATAGATAAGATAGATAGATAGATAGAGTAAAGAGTTGAATAATCATCAATTCATTTATTTAAAATTTTTATTTATTTTAATAATTAAATTTATATCAAAAAACTTTACAAAATAAAAGACAACATGAACATAAGATATGGAAGTGGGATGAATCGGCGTGGGATGAATCGGCGTGGGATGAATCGGCGTGTCCTTCACCGATCAATCAATCAATCAACACCAATCACTATTTATTTACATTATTTGAAAAAGATAACTTTGATAATAAAAACCACCATCATCATCCCAGCGATCTTTAACCAACGCATTTTCATTTTCTCCTTCAGAGGCAGATGAGCTGTCCATATCCATTGTGATGTGATTATTAAATATTTAAAATGGTAAAATAGAATCAAGATAATTAAAATTGGTGCGGGCGATCTGACTACAATTCTTAATTATTTGACGAAATAAATTTATTTAAAAAAAAATTAAAAAAACCCTTTACGGAATGCAACTATGAAAGAAACATGCCGTGTGTAAAGTTGGATCGAAATTAATTATGGAAAAATATTTATTCAATAGTCGAAATAGTGAAAAAGCATGTTTTAAAATCATTTTTAAAAATAGTTTTTAATATGTATTATTACAAAAATTAGAAAATACTTATTATAAACTGCGTTATTACTTTACCATATCCAAAAAATTAATTTAAAACTTGCTCTAATGATTCTAATTCCTAACTTCTTAGGCTCTAATTTAAGCTAGCTAAAAGTAAACTTTAACTTAGTTTAGTTTCACTTTTTGGTTCTTCACTACTTTTTTTTAAAATGCCTAATTCAAATTTAATCCGCGACTATGCCCAGAAAACAATCATAAGGAAATTAGAATCAGTTGGATGGCTTTTAATTTTCTAACTTATTTTATTTAACTTTGCCAGTTTTTAACTTTTTTTTATAATTATTTTTATTTATTTTTAATTTTTTATGCATTAAATTTTAAATAAATTGCTTATGATTGTTTCCTTATTAACAATAATAAAAAAAAGTAATAAAATAATTATAAATAGAAATACATAACAAAATAAAATGATAGACTAGAGAATGTATTATATTTAAATTCTAAAAATTTATAATTTCATTATTTAATTTAAATAGCATTTTAATTAATTTTTATTATAAAATAAAAATAAAATATAATACAGATTACAACACACACATACACAGCACACACACATACACACAAACACTGATCATTCATGTACCTGACATACAATAAAGGTTTCTGGGCCAAAAGATTTAGTGATTGATACAGAACTGATGACTCCTATGGACAGAATTTTGGGGGCTTCGATGATAAAGGTTTGTTACTATTTATACTATAAATATAAATTATATAAAATGAAATTTTGTTTAAAATTTTATAACTTTATAATAATAATCATGATATTAACAATAATAACAATGATGATAATAATAATAGTAATGATAATAGTAATATGCAAAAAAAAGTTACCAAATACATAAAGAAAAGTTTTATGTACTACTACTACTACTACTACTGCGACTGCTACTGATACCACTACTACTACTACTACTACTACTACTACTACTACTACTTACTACTACTACTACTACTATTACTACTAATACAACTGCTACTACTACTACTACTACTACTACTACTACTACTACTATTGGTACTACTACTACTACTGTTACTGCTTCTATTACTCTAACTTATAATGAGTAAAAATTATTATCAATAATAATAATAATAATAATATTATTATTATTATTATTATTATTATTATTATTATTATAGTCAACAGGTGTTGATAAAATATTTAAATTGGAGAATATTGAAGTAGCCATTAGAGGAAATATCAAGTTAGTAACGTTATTATCATATATTATTATTATTATTATTGTTATTATTATTGTTATTATTATTATTATTAATATTGTTGTTATTATTATTATTATTATTATTATTATTATTGACTCAGGAGAGTCTACATAGTGAAGTGCAGACCAAATGCCATGAAGTTGATAGCCAAGCAGATCAACTTAGATAGATGTGAAGGAATCATCTGTCAGTATCACATCATGATGGTTCCAAGAAGGGTGCCTAATTTTTTTTTATTTGTTTTAAATTATATTATTCATTTATTTATTAAGAATTAAAAAAGAATAATTTGTAATAATTTTTTATTCAATTATTTTCGAATTTACTGACAAATTGATGCATTTTTAATTTTATGATAAATTAACTAAATTATTAATTATCAGTTAGTTAATTATTTAGTTTTTTATTTGTCCATTTATTAAGATATTTATTAATTTTTAAATTAAAAAAATTGTCTTTAATATGAATCATCTTAAGAATTTTTAGGTTAAAGCTCCTTTCGGCTTGTGAAACTAAAATGATATTCAGAATTTAAAAATAAAAGTAAATTAATCTCTTAATTATTTTTACATTTTCTACTTTTAAAAATTAAGCTCTACACTTGTGAGAAAATTCTAGAAGAAGAAGGTGTCTTTGGTTACATCGTCGTTGATGAGTTGCCGATCAATCTTATTGCCATCGAAAATGATATTTTGTCGTTGGAGGCCAATGATTTTTTTGCCAATTTTTATCTGGTTTGTTTGTGATCGGTCTGTATTTTTCGTTTGTGTGTCTGGTTCTATTTCTGAGCTTTTCTATCTGTGTGTTTGTTTTACTATCTTTTTATCAAATATTGCATCAATTATGGTCTCCTTCCAGCCTTTTATCTCTCTGTATATCTGGTTATATGTATATATATATATATATATATATACATATATATATATATATATGTTTGTTTGTATGTCCGATTACGTCGTCTATATATATATATTCTATGTATATATACATATATATATATATATGTTTGTTTGTATGTCCGATTACGTCGTCTATATATATATATATATATATATATATATATATATATATTTGTTTGTATGTCCGATTACGTCGTCGTCTGTCTGTACGTCTGTTTATATATGTCTGTTTGTGTCTTGTTATTTCACTGTCTGTCTGTAGGTCTGGTTATATGTCCGTTTGTTTGTTCGTACCTACGTCTGGTTTTAATTATGTCTGATTATATATTGGTAGGTCTGGTTATATGTCTAGTTGTGCCTTGTTATGTCACCCTCCTTGTATGTCTGGTTATATTATAATTGTCTGTCCATACGTCTGGTTACGTTACAATTGTCTGTCCGGTTGTGTCTCTATCTGTATGTCTGTTTTTATGTCTCTTTGTATTGTTTCACACACATTTTTTTCTTTGTCTTGTTAAATGTCTTTGTTTAACTCTACATGTTTGTCTCTTTTTTTATTTTTACATTCGTTTCATTCTAGCCATTTTTCTTACTTTTCAATTTTTCTTGAATAATTTTAATTGCCTTTTATTATTATCATTATTATTATCATTGATTGAAACAATCTCTTATTCAGCAAATATCACAATAATTATCATTATTATTATTATTGTTATTATCATTATTATTATTATTAATGTTATTATTATTGTGTCTTTTCAATTCGTTATTACGCGTATTTTTAAAAAAAACCCCTCCCGCAAGCATAGAGACCAGACGTCTCTGTACGACGTTTCACTATCTTTGGTCGACATTCAAAAACTCTACGGACGGATTGCTAATGTTCTTCTACTCGGGGAATGTGCACAAGTAGTTATTATTTTTATTATGTTATTATTATTGTTATTATTATTATTGTTATTATTATATAATATTATTGTTATTATTTTATTATAATATTATTATTGTTATTATTATTTATTTATTTACTACAATTCCCTCTCCTCTATATTTTTCATTAGCATTAACGGTGGAACCAAACACGGCTCCTGAAAAAAGGCAACACACACACACACACGCTTTGCATGCAATCGAACCCGGTCACGGCGATATCAGTGCCAGGCGCTCTACCATTACAACATCATTTCGCGGCCCGAAGATAACTTTTATTATAAGGATTATAATTAGTTTATAGTCTTTGTTATTATTATTATTTTAGATATTACATTGGTTGTATTTTGAATGTTTTAAATTTTTTTTTCACTCTAAAGAAAGTGGACCATTTGTGTAAAATTCTGTTGAAAAAAGAAAATTCTGTTGATTCTATGCCGGAAACGACGACGAAACCGTCGTTATCATCGTCCTTATCATCGTCCTCATTCTTAAATGTCGATCGATCACAATCATTCACTCACCTCTTGCTAGTTGATAGAGGTAGCAGTAGTAATTATATTTAATAATAAATTTAGTAATAAATAATTATATTTAATACGGTAATTATGATGGTAATTATGATGGTAAATATGATGGTAATTATGATAGTAATTATGACGATGATGCTTAGCGCTCGGATTACCTTGCGCTCTACAGTTTCGGCTGCACCCAGTCTGGCTAAATTCGGCTGCTGTCAGATTACATTTTATTTCACCGCCGGCAACAAGCTACATTCGATTGCGCTACGATAATAAGGAAACCAAAGCAACCGGCATGGAAAAACTTTAATAGCGTCTTTTGTGTTTGTTTTTTATTGAAATTCGGAAAACTTTGATCGAGCTATCGCTAAAGAATGCGTCCGCTATTTTTTAACGTAACGCTCCGACGACATTTTGGTGTTGGGTGTTAATTATAAGAAAATCATAATGTTATCCTTCTCTCTAGTGACAATAGTGATCTTACTCTTCTTGCTCGACTTTTCCTCTGCTTTTGATACTGTTGAGGCTGCTAAATCATTCTTTTAATTATTACTGATTCTTTGTTTTCTTCTTATCTCTTTAATCGTTTTTCTTCTTTTGTTCTCGATAATTCTACTTCTAACTTCTCTACTCTTACTTTTGGGGTACCTCAGGGTTCTATCATTGGCCCTCTTCTATTTATACTCTATACCTCTGAACCATCTCGTATTATTAACAACTTTTCTTTCACTAGTCAACTATATGCTGATGATTCTTATATTTATATTTCTTTTCCTCCATCTAATATCAATAGCGTTCTTCATTATCTATCTCTGTCTTTCTTTAATAATCGCTTGGTCTGATTTTACGTGTCTTAAACTTAATCCTTTAAAATTTGAATTAACTTATTTTCATAAATTTAAACGCTCTATTACTATTCCTCCTATTATCTTACTAATTCTAAAACTCTTCATGTTCTTCTGAAGTTTCATAGTCTAGGCTTTATCTTTGACTCTAGTATGTCTCTTTCTTCTCAGATTAATAGTGTTGCTAGAAGTTCTTACTTTCATCTACGTAGAATAAAAAAACTTTTGCCTTTTCTTGACGATCCTACTCTTTTCCTTCTTGTTACTTCGTTAGTACGAATTTTGAAAAAACTCTGATAGGAAATAATTTTTGTAACGAGAAAACAGAGTGAACGAATTTCGTATTCTCTGTTGGCTATCAAGCTTTGCTGACAGAGTACATCAGCTCGTGTCATTTTTTATAGATCGGATCAAAAACCTGGACGTGATGGAAAGAAAAATGTTTTAATCAATTACCACAATTACCAATTAACATATTAAAAGTAATATTTTTCGCGTGACGAATAAACGCATTTAATAACATGCAACTAGCAAAAAATATTCTTCACTATTGAACAAAAAACTCTGCTCGTCGTTACTGTAGAACAAGTGTACAAGCCGTAACGCTAGTCTGATTTAATTGCATTCCACATTATAATAATAATAATCATAAAATCTATCATAATATTATTATTTTAATATTATTATTATTAATTATTATATATTTTTATTATTATTTTTAGTGTGCGATTGCATCACGCCTCTCTGCTCGCAAGTCACGTACGAAGGACTGCTCGATGACACGTTCGCCGTCAAGTGTGGTCGGTTTATTATTTCTCTTTTTTTGCTATGGTGTTATTCATTGCTGCTATTATTATTGTTGTTGTTGAAGGTTAAAGGTCATTCTCTTTCCATTCAAATCCAATCAATGCAAAAAGGCCCCTTTAAAGCAACCATGCAATTATTATTATTATTGTTGTTGTTGTTGTTGTTGTTGTTGTTTTTTGTTGTTGTTGTTGTTGTTGTTGTTGTTGTTAAGATTACTGTTTTGGTTGCTATCATTATCATTGATGATATTTTTATTGCTATTCTTTTCGTCATTTGACCTCATTAATATTCATGAAGGTTACGTTCAGTTAGGGCCCGAAATAACCAATCAGCAGAAGATGACTAAGGTGTTGCTAAGCAACGAAGATAAGGTGGCCTAATAATTAACATATTAGCTTATTAATATGTTAATTAGTGATTATATTTAATTCACACAATACTTATAATATTCAAATTACAACGCCTCATTAATATTCAAATTACAGCCCATCATTAATATTCAAATTACAACGCCTCATTAGTATTAAAATTAAAAAACCTCGTTCATATTCAAATTGCAACGCCTCATTAATATTCAAATTACAACGCCTCATTGGTATTAAAATTACAAAACCTCATTGATATTCAAATTACAACGCCTCATTAATATTCAAATTAGATATACAGTGAGATAAGGGATAGGCATTTCTCAAATGTTTCAAGTTTCCTGAGTGCGAAAGCCAAAGAGTTGCAGCAGGGATACGATGTTAGTGTATGATAATTAGGAGATTGGGTTATAATTAATTAATTATTAATCGTAATAACTATTGATAATTATTAAATATAATATGAGTTAATTGTGATAAATGTTTTAAATGTAATAAATTACTAATCATAATAATTATTGATAATTATTAATTATAATATGGGTTAATGGTGCTAAATGTTTTAAATGTGATAAATTACTAATCATAATAATTATTGATAATTATTAATTATAATATAAGTTAATGGTTATAAATGCTGATTGATGGTGATAATACATACGGCATTCAGTATCTCAACTGCTAATAATAGAGCCGTGTTGTGTGCACTACCGCCAGCAGTAATTAGTACTAGAAAATGTTTTGAGTAATTTCTAATTTATTAGTAAATAAGTAATTTCTACTGCATCGAAGTTGTCGCTGATGTGTTGCCACATGGCATTGCATTGAATTAAATTGAATTGAATTTGGCCAAAGCACAGGAGAACATTGACATGGCATTCTTACAAAACATGCCGTTAAGGTTTAGAAATGTACTCCAACTAGCTAGTTTTGTAATTTTTTTTGGTTAGGTAGGTGAAGATTAGTGTGGGTTTGTAGGATGGTGATTAGTGGGGTTTGTTAGGAAACTTGTTGGAAATTGCTTTTAAACTGCTTATTTGTATTCGTTGGTGGAACGTTTGATAAGGCATTCAGTTTAAGATCACCCGATGATTTAATGA
Source organism: Helobdella robusta (assembly GCF_000326865.2). Taxonomy (NCBI): domain Eukaryota; kingdom Metazoa; phylum Annelida; class Clitellata; order Rhynchobdellida; family Glossiphoniidae; genus Helobdella; species Helobdella robusta. The sequence goes on from NW_008705537.1 coordinate 293,644, forward strand.
GGTTTTTCCTTACATTTTTATAGAAAAGAATGGATCTAGATATATCAGGCATGAAAGATTTTGTTCAGAAGGATTTAAAAAATCTCAAAAGCCAACACAACTCCCTGTCGATACGTCAGTTTAAATAATTTTTGCGAATAATTTACAAGAAATGATAATTTATTATAATTATTTTTATTATTAATTTCCGTAATTTTTTTTTTAATAAATAGTTCGATTTAATGTCTGTAAGGAATAGTTTCGATTTAATTTAAATGTCGCCATGTTCTCGTTGGATGGTTTGATTAGCGTCAGATTTCAAATGCACCAATCGCATTTCGATCAGTTCAGCTGGAGGATTGTGATTGGTCGGTTTGAAAAGTTCGGAACAGCTGATTTTTCTATTTATAGACTACTAATTAGCCTGTTCAATAC
>NW_008705537.1:299357-305530 GCF_000326865.2 Helobdella robusta
TTAGCTGTGAGGGCCACATTGAAAACAATTTTACCTTTCGAGGGCCGCGTATATATATATATATATATATATATATATATATATATATATTTATACAATATTCTATAAATTCTACCGAATGTTTGGCGTTAATATGTTTGTAGTTCGTTTTTTCGATTTTTCTCACTAAAGTTTTTTGGTGAACGTTTAGTTTATTAAAATTCAATATAAACTTATTTTTCGAATTCATGCTGCAAATAAGACCATATTTCGATTCCGAATGAATCATCATCAGTGCTCCTTGCTGTATATATAGGGAAATATTGACTTTGTCGAGATGAACTTTGACGTTGTAAAATTAACTTTAGTGTTGTAAAATTGAACTTTGATGCGAATTAGGTGTCAGGTTTCTTCTTTGGTTTCCTTTTCTTCATCGATAGCATCATATTCTTCTCTTAAACATATCATCAATAAAAATGTCACACCAACCAACCCAAAGAGTAAAGTTAAACTCCGAATTTATTACAACAATAAAAAGACGTCTCACCTAATACTGAAAAACAACTGCAGTCCTAGAGATAACTCTGAGTTAAAGCGTAATCGCGTAATATATGAATTTAATTGCCCCTTTGACGGCTGTGCACGTCAACATGACTTATATATCGGGATTACTACTACCTCACTGACTAGAAGGCTTACGATGCATAAACAGAGTGGTGCTATCAAATCTCATTTGGACTCAACACACTCAATCACAATTAGCCGTGAAATCTTCGACAGCAACACCAAAGTAATATACCAGAACAGCAATTACACGCATCTTAAAATTGCAGAAGCAGTCCTAATTGACATCAATAAACCAAAAACAAATATACAACAAAAAATGACAACCTCACTTCCAACCCGGCGCTTAACAACGAAAACAAAGAAGTAATAAAAACTAGCATCGTAAATAGTGACAAAGAAGAATATGACGCTATCGATGAAAAAAAGGAGACCAAAGAAGATGACCAGCCAATAAAGAAACCTGACACCTAATTCGCATCAAAGTTCAATTTTACAACACCAAAGTTAATTTTTACAACGTCAAAGTTCATCTTGACAAAGTCAATATTTCCCTATATATACAGCAAGGAGCACTGATGATGATTCATTCGGAATCGAAATATGGTCTTATTTGCAGCATGAATTCGAAAAATAAGTTTATTTTGAATTTTAATAAACTAAACGTACACCAAAAGACTTTAGTGAGAAAAATCGAAAAAACGAACTACAAACATATTAACGCCAAACATTCGGTAGAATTTATAGAATATTGTAAAAATTATGGTCTATTACCAGCATATATATATATACATACATATATATATATATATATATATATACATATATATATATACATATATATATATATATATAGCAATTTTGGATTTTGTCCCTTATTTTAAGATCTTGATTAGCAGGCGCCCTTTTACCCTTTTTGGTCACAATATCTGGCGACCTTTTGACCTTTTTTGGGAGGTGCCTTTTTTGCCTACAAAGTATTACTATTTAAATTAATTCATTCCCTTTACAGGACCGTATTAGTGAAGTATTCGAAAACCGAGGCTAATACAAAACCGATTTTGAAGTTGCAAGTATCGACTTCTACACGGACCAACACTTCGATTCTATTCGGTTACAACACACTGAGATACGGTTATGTCGAACACGGTATACCGGTTGCCGTGGCTACTAATTCTTGGAATCACATCTCTCTGCAGGTTACGAAACTTATGATTATGTTCATAGTGAATCATTCTTTCATTCACTCATCCCTCCATATTAGTTCTCTACTCATTTATTCACTCGTTCGTTCGTTCGTTCATTTGTTCGTTCGTTTGCTCGTTAACTCCTCCATTCATCCACCCATTCATCAATTATCAATCTATTAATTTCACAATTAATTCGACAGCTTCATTTATCTATCAGTCCTTCATTCAATCATTTAGTAATTCATTCATCTACTCATTCATCTACCCACTCATGCATTAATTAATTAATTTATTCATTCATTTGATCATTCATTTTTTTATTCATTACTCATTCGTTCATCAGCTATACAGCAACCAATTATCAGTCTTTGTGAACGCATCCACTTTTACTCCTTCAATCCTGACCGTGAGGTTGATGGACGGGGTGGCCGATGACCTTGGAGGTAATGTCAAGGTCGTTATAGGTCAAGATGAATCGGGTTAGTTGGACGAATGAGTGAGTAAATGAATGAACGAAAGAAAGAACGCAAAAATGAATGAATGAATAAACAAATGAGTGAATAAATGAATGAACGAAAAAAGAACGAATAAATGAATGAACGAAAAAATGAATGAATGAATGAAAGAACGAAAAAATGAATGAATGAATGAATGAATGAATGAATGAATACAGGTCTCAATCAGTTCATCGGCAGAATCCAAGACTTTAGATTTTACGACGACGCTCTCTCGAATAGGTTCGTTCAGAATTTTATTTTGTGGGTTTATGGTTTTTATTTCCATTTAACGTTTATTCGTTTATTATTGATTCTATTGTTTATTGAATTGTCTTATAATTCATCCATTCATTTGTTTGTTATTAATTGTTTTATTTTTTATTCATTCCATTCAATCGTTCGTTCATTTATTTATTCATTCATTTATTCATTTATTCATTCATTCATTTATCAGATCATTACTATATTTTTTGTGCAGTCAAACCTAAAATACAATATTAATTATAAATAGACATAACTATTACAAATTTTAAAATCATGAATAAATTATGTTAATTAATTCATTCACAACATTTCAACCAATCAGAGAAATAGTTCAGATCCACACAGGCCTCCTGCCAATATCTCGCATCCAATCAAATTGCTTCTGCCCTGCTAGTCACACCTTTGAGCAGGGATCCAGCGATCCTATTGGCTGCTACAGAAATAACATCGACCTAAATTATTCCAACCTCACTAACGTAAACAACCTTGACCCAATTAGAGTTCAAAGGATTAGTCCTCTGAGCCATCCAATAGAAATGCTCAATGATGGTAACCCAAATACATATTTCCTCACAAATCCTATAGACTCTCTAACTGTAGAGATAGATTTTGGAGACGTTTTTGAAGTTGGCTACGATCAATTTAAACATTTTTATTTGAAAAAATTTTTATATAAATAAATTGTTAATTTAACAGAAAAACAGTAAATAGATTTAACTGATAATTTTAACTGTATAATTTTTTAAAATTGAAATAAAAAAATTTTCAGGTTTTTTTCACAAAAATCACATTCTTCAGTCCGCTGCCTGTCTGGCTAAAAATAGAAAAAGTTTCAACTGACCTGAATAATAATAATAATAATTGGGTCACGTGGCAGTATTACTCACGTGACTGCATGAGGGATTTCGGCCTGATTCCAAATGGGCCGCTGGACAATGCGACATCCTTCAACTGTTTGACTATAGACGGGTTAGTGAGGTTTGATCGGTGGCCGATCTAGGGTTGGCCAGGAACCGTATTGTTACATAGAAATACGAAAAATCAGCCGATAATTTGTTTAAAAATGAAAACATTTTCTATGGAACAAAATTTGCCTGAAAGAAAGCTGAATGAGATTTGCTAACCAGAATGTAATGACCGGTTTAATTAGATAATTTAATTTAATTAATTTATATTTTAATTTATTAGATAACATTTTCGCTTGTATGAAGTTACGGCTACGGCTTGTTTAGTCGATTTTAAAGTACCTTTCGGGGAAAATCATTTTCAATAGAGAAAAGTTTGCCAAAAAAAGTTGTCTGAGATTTAGCAGAATTCGATTCTTTATTAGGAAATACATATTCACATGTACAGCGGTTCAGTTCAATTACTTTGTAGACCGGGAAAACGCCAATTTAAGTTGAAAATCTATCAAAAATGGGCTTGATGAGAGAAAAAGGAAGGTCACCAGCCTAGTTTTGACCAGACTATGGTCAAATTTAAAAAAATTGTAAATTTTGGGCACCTCCCCTCCGTTTCAACCTTGTCTAGATCTGCCACTTAGTTACGTATTTATATTATTCATTTGTTATCTCATATTCATTCATTCACTCGTTCGTTCGTCCGTTTGCTCATTCATTCATTCATTCATTTGTTCTATCGTTCGTTTATTCAATGATCTCTTTCCAATCATTCTTTTATTATTTGATCCATTTATTCATACATTATCTGTTTTCATTCATTCATTCGTTTGTTCGTTCATTCATTTGCATCTTTCAAAAGATCACAACCATCATCGCTGTCCGGGGCCTCATTAATATTCAACCTCCTGACGTCATCGCGACCCGGGTACCAAAGCCCCGGCAACCAACTTGACCTAATTAATCACATGATGGCCTCCAGGGTCAGGCTAACTATGTCGGGTCACGAGGAAAGTTTAACCCTGAGGCACCAGTACTTCGGGATTTACGAGGTGGAAGTTATCGGCAGGTTGGCTGGAAAATAATTTTTTGCTGGACGAAAAATTGTGGTAAAATATTTCAATTAAATATTATAATTAAATATTATAATAATTAAAATTTAATGGCGATTAAGTTATCATAATTTATTAATTTATTCAAGGTGCGATTGCAACGGGCAGGCGTCGGAATGCAATACATCCTCACTCCCATATAGATGCAAATGTAATGATGGGACTTACACCACTGGCGATAAGGTTTCAACATTATTATAACCTATTATAATTATTCATGATTTACAATAACTATTCATGATGTATGGATTATCATAATTTATTCATACTATCTCATTAATATTCATTTTCCTCAACAAGTGCGACCGCTGCTTGCCATTATACAACAACAAACCATTTAAACGAGGATCAGCCAATCAGAGATCGTCGTGCCGCGCCTGTCAATGCTATGACCACGCCTCCTCCTGTTATTACAACTCTTCCATCGATCTCTTCAGCACCAATCAGAATTTAGGAGGGGGAGGAGTTTGCCTCGATTGCCAAGACAACACCGCCGGAACGGGCTGTGATTGGTGCGCTAAAAATTACTACAGACCCGATGGTAGAAGCTTATTGGCTAAAAATGTTTGCGAGGAATGTAACTGCAATCCTATTGGCTCTGAAAAAAGTGCAGATGATGATGGATTCGATTGCGAAAAGGTTACAAAAATTAATTGAATAAATGTTAACTTAGGTTACAAGAAGTATTTAAAATAACAAAATTACTTTAAACGCGGTTTGTAATAATGAACTCATTCAATGCTGCCAATCACGGCTTAACTCTTTCCTTGTCACGTCACACTATTATTATAGATAATTATTTATTATTAATAACAATTTGACAGTAATAACAAACTAACACATCCTCCCACACACGCAAACCCCATACTCACACACACACGCACACACACCGACACACATATTCGCTTTGTATATTATATTTATGTAAACATTCGCTTGAAGATATCGAAGATTATGTTTTGAAATCTACAAACTAACACCACACAGACACACACACACACATGCACACACACACAACCATACACATACACACACACATACAACCACACACGCACGCACACAGGTAGGCGGACAGTGCAAATGCAAAAGAAATGTTGAAGGGAGGCAGTGTGACACCTGCAAACCTGGTTTCTTCAATTTGCAGGGCTCAAACCCCCAGGGCTGTGAACCATGCTTGTGTTATCCGGGTGGGGCAAGCCCTGTAGGGGCCTCCAGTCCTGGGGTCGATACATGCCACCCAATCACCGGGCAGTGTCTTTGTAAAGAGAATGTTCAAGGTGATGGTGATGGTGGTGAAATGATGATGAGGATGATGTTCAAAATTAAAAATAGTTTTTATATGGATGAGAAAATAATAAAAATGAAAATGATGGTGATTAAGAATGGTGCTGATGATGATGACGACGACGACCAACCACAACGACCAACTGCAACGGCCACAAAAAGGTTTAAAATGCGATGTCTGCAAGTTCGGCTTCTACGGACTCTCCACTCAATTTTCGGCTGGCTGCCAGCCGTGCAACTGCCATCCGCAAAGGTCACTCAAGTCCACCTGTGACGTCACTTCCGGCCGGTGCTCCTGCAGAGATGGATTCGGCGGTCTGACGTGTGAGTCCTGTGCTGACGGTTCCTACCTGGTGCCGACCTCCCAGGTTCAGATCCAGAGAT
>NW_008705537.1:305580-327982 GCF_000326865.2 Helobdella robusta
GGTGATGATAATGATGATGGTGGTGATGATGATGAGGATGATGGTGGTGCTGATGGGGATGATGATGACGATGATGTGGTGCTGATAGTGATGATGATGGTGATGATAATGGTGATGGTTGTGCTGATTATGATGCTGCAGCTACCGATGCTGATGATGCGTGAAAATAATATTGACGATGACAGATCTAGATGGTGATAGTGATTAAGAAATTGTTCGTTTTTATTCATTTATTCCTTTATCTACTTATTCATTCATTTATTTATTCATTTATTCATTCATTTATTCATTCATTCGTTCATTCATTCATTCATTCGTTCCCTCATTTACCCACTTATTCATCCGTCGTTCAATATTCCACATAAAAACTCCACTACAAAAAAAATCAAACCTACAAACACACACCCACACAAACACACACATTCACAAGAACACATACACAAACACACACTTACACAAACAAACACACACACAAATACAAACACGCTCTCACACACACAAACACACACACGCAAACAAACAAACACATGCAGCTGGGTTCCTGCAGAGCATGTGATTGCGACCCGCGTGGATCGACCCCAGGTACCCAGTGCAACAAACTGACGGGGGCCTGCACCTGCCAGCCAAACGTCATCGGCAATGCCTGCAACACTTGCATGGAAAACACTTTCAACCTTTGTTTGTTTTTTGGGGGGTTTTTTATTTATTTTTTTTAGTTTTCATTTTAGTATTTTTCCAGAAGTTTCAGCAACAATTACACGAACTGCATAGAAAAAATACAAACTAACGGTTGAATAAAAATAAACATACAAAACACACAAAACACGCTAAACATACAAAACACGCTAAACATACAAAACACGCTAAACATACAAAACACGCTAAACATACAAAACACGCTAAACATACAAAACACGCTAAACATACGCAACACACAAAACGTACGAAACATACAAAACACTCAAAAACATACAAAACACATACTAACATACAAAAACACACACACACACCACAAGTACAACAACCACCGCAACCTCAACAACCACCACAACCTCAACAACCACCACAACTACAACAACCACCCCAACTGCAATAACGCAGCATCCAGTGGATGTCGGCCTTGCACATGTGACCTCTACGGTGTCATTGACCTTCACAACACCTGTGACGTCATAACCGGAAACTGCACGTGCAAAGAAGGTGTTTATGGTCCGAAATGCGACAGCTGCAAACCTTTCTACTACAACTTCCGACGTGCACCGGAAATCGGAAGTATAAGCGGATACGGAAGTGGCGGTTGCCAGCCGTGTCCGTGTGATGTTTCTGGAACTATTTCCTGTAATGATGTGACTGGCGCGTGCCTTTGTAAGCAGAATCGATCCGGGGAGAGATGTGACCGATGCATTAGTGGTCAGTTTGGATGATGATGATGATGACGATGATGATGACGAAAGTACTGATGATGATGACGGTAACGACGACGATGATTGTTATGGGGTTAAAGTTATGTTTTCGCCCTGACTGATCGCCTGTAGTTTAGTGATTTCATCATTTGAAACTTACTACAGGCTACTATTCAAACTCCTCGTCATCATCATCAGCATCATCATCGTCAATGACGTCGCCGATGACGCCACCAACATGTCTGCCGTGCAACTGCAACCTCGCCGGGACGATCCTGAACACTGCATGCGACCCTCTGACCGGCCAGTGCCAGTGCAAGATGGCCGGAAGTGGAGTTGGAGGATTGGCGTGCGACACCTGTCTGCCCATGTTCTGGGGTTTTAGCACCACTTCCGGAGAGTTAGTTCGTTGGGGTTTGTTTTTTTGCAAAGTGAACCAGCCAATAGTGTGCGTCGTGTGTAGGATTTAAATGAGAGTAGTTAGTTTAGCTGCATGGATGCACGTGTGTTTGAGGGTAGTGCCTCTCAGTTTGTGTAGCCAACTTACCAGCCGAAATGGTTAATTCCGCAATGAAGTGTAATTATATATCACCAGACCATTCACCACTATTATAGGTCACTGAACCGCTTCATATACTGTCATCGTCATCTGTAAATGTTTTATATATAGACTCGGAGATTGATTTGAGACATTTGGACTCCTTGATATGAGTCTTGATCACCAGCATCTTCTTATAGATGCTGGTCATCTTTCTTTCCTTGCATAGAATCTCCAAGATGGGTCAGTTCACTTTGACCTGCTGTCTGCTTGGCTTACAAAGGCCTGCAAGCAGTACTTCGCATGTCCATTTCCATCCATCAAACATTTCCATACATCTTTTGCCCTGGGAAGAGAATAATTGACCTTTAACCTTTTTCTAAACTTTAACCTTTTGACACTTCTTTCTCCTGCGTGCAATCACTTCATAGAGAATCGCAAAATAATGCAAATAACAACAACAACAACAATAATAATAATAACAAAATTCCCCACAAGATGTCAGCCATGCAAGTGCGAGCCAGCGGGCAGTCAGGACAACGAGTGTAACGTCGGCACGGGTCAGTGCAAATGTAAAAGGCTGACGTCTGGCAGGCGATGCGACGTTTGTGTGGATGGAGCCTCTGACCTTTCGGCTTCCAACCCGGACGGCTGTGTTCAAGGTGAAGGTCATTTCTGTCTTTTATTTATTATTGTTTTTTTTTAGTCTTGTATTGTTTGTTCAGCCCTGACACGCGCAGATGTGGTTAGTCAGGTATGATTGATCATTCTGTAATTAATTAGAGTTAAACTCTCGAGCAACAAAAGTTGAAATATATACTTGTTTTTTTTTCTTCATTGTTGTCGTCGTTGTTGCTGCTGTTTTAATGATCCAATTAACTGCTTTTCATGTTTGTTTAATTATTTTATTATTATTATTTCATATTTGTTTTATTATTATTTTTATTTTTTTATCATTATTTCATATTTGTTTTTTTATTATTATCATAATTATTTTATTTTTATTATTTTCTCATATCTGTTCAGTGCCGGGACAAATGCTACCGGTCTCGGTGATGGACTCCGGCCCGACATACTTCACGTTGTCATGGTTACCGCCTCGCGAAGCGAATGGAATTCTGATTGGATACAAGTTGTTCAGGGATGGCCTGATGATCTACAACGGGACGAATAACGGTTCGAAATAATTGTTCAACTACCGATGATCCATATGATGTAACAATGCATATATATATATATATATATATATATATATATATATATATATATATATATATATATATATATTTACCAAATGACGGTTCTAAAAATTCATTTTAGATAGTTAAAATAATACTCAACTATAATATAATAAATTAGTACTGTTTATAGGTGAAATAAAATTAAGCATTTAATTATTTATTCTTCTCAATACCGACAGATACGGTTTACAATGATACCGGCTTAGAACCGTACACGAAATATTCGTACCGGATATCGGTGGAGAACAACGTCGGCACAACATCAAGCCCATCTCTAACTTTTCAAACTGGCCAATCGACGCCGAGCGGTAACTTCACCTTCAAAGTGACCAACATAAAATCTAGGTCAGCTCGAGTCACATGGTCACCGCCGTCGAAAAATAATGGGGTCATCCGGAAGTACGTTGTCAGGATTTCAGAGATGGTCTATAACAACAATAACAACAACAATAACAGTAACAACAATTCAACCACTGATGACACTAATTACGTCACTAGGTTGGTGAAGTAGTAGTAGTAGCAGTAGTAGCAGCAGCAGCAGCAGTAGTAGTTAATAATTTTCTCTTTAATAAATAATAATTTAAATAATTAAATATAATCATTAAATCACATTATTGCAACGATATTCTTTTTCAATTAAAGATACGAAGGGCTTGACCTAGAAACGAACCTGACACAGTTAAAACCCTACACGAAAGTAACGATACAGGTGCAATGCTGCACGATCATTGGTTGCCTCTCTAGCCAATCAGAGCAGACCATTGTGACGTTAGAGGAGGCTCCGGCCAATCAAGATGCTCCGTCCGTCACTGCCCTGAATGCAACGGCCCTATTGGTCAGTTGGTCACCTCCAAATAACCCAAATGGTAATAATGCGTTGGCTGTTTTGCTCCATATCTTCACACGCAAACGCATTTTTCGCAAATTAATTGATTAATATAATAATTAGTTAATTAATTGATATATTAATTGAAATTTAAGGTATCATCATATTTTACGAGTTGTGGCTACGATCTCCAACAACAACCAACAACAACAACAACGCAACAACAACAACATACAGTGAGCCTAGAATGATATTCAACCCATCCGGCCAATACGATCCTTTGATAGTTCCATCTGGAACCTCGTCGTTACCTCCACCTCGAACTAATTTCACTGCCGTTAATTTGGCCCCTTTCAGTAATTACGAATTCAAAGTAGTCAGCGAGAACTCGTTCGGAAGATGTGAAAGTGTCTGGAATGGGGGCTATACTAAAGAAGATGGTTCGTTCTGATTGGTCGGTTGATTAGCTGGTCGGTTCATTGATTGGCTGACTGGCTGGCTGATTGTCTAGTTCTAATTGATTGATTGGTTATTTACTGAATAATTTTCTAAATGGTTGATTGGTTGGCGGTTGGTTAGTTGATTGGCTGATTGACTTGGTTGATTGACTTGGTTGATTGACTTGATTGATCGACTTGGTTAATATGATTTGTGTGTGTAAACTCGTGCAATAGCATATTTGTTTCGTTATGTTACACGTTTGATGGAAAGTATGACCTATGTTTTTGTATCATCTTTTTTATTATTTATTTAGAATTACTTTTCTATTAATTAATTAATTAATTAACCCATTAAACCTTAATGTGACAGATTCCGTCAGAGTCTGATTTGTTTGCTAAAAAAATAATAATTGAAATAAAAATCAATAAATTTTTCTTAACGTAACCAAAATAGATAAATATTTATCTATAAACAATCAAATAAATATTTATCTAGCGCTAGATAAACAGACAAATAAATATTTATCTAGCGCCAGACAAACAGACAAATAAATATTTATCCAGCGCCAACTTTTGTCTCCGCTCCCAACGTAACCATGGCAACCAAGAGCCAACTGCAGTTAACCTGGTCAGATCAGAGTTCAAAGATTAACGGCGTCGTTAGGTCACGTGCTATTTGCCACGTGGTTGGCTACGTCATCGATATCTCAGGCTCTGATTCGTGGAAGGTTGGTATTGTAATTTTGATGATTGGTACTGCTGGGCTGCTGCTGATGATGATGGTGATGATAATGATGATGAGGATGGTGATGACAATGATGGTGATGATGATGATGAGAATGGTGATGATGAGAATGGTGATGATGACGATGATGATAAATATGGCGATGTTGAGAATGATGGTAAAGAACAAAATATGATGATGACGTCATCTAAATAAAATTATAATAATGAGTTCATTCAAATATTTGAAATGGATTTATTTGCCACGCATTTACGCCACCACTACTACTACCACCACCACCATCACCACCAGTGTGCCAACCTGTCATCAACCACCTACACGTACAACCTCACCAACCTGCCCCCCTACTCCAATATCTCCTTCTACATGGCCCTCTGCAATTCCGTCGGCTGCTCTAACAGCCAAGTCACGTGGTCTGTGACGTCACTGGCCGGTAGGTGCTATTAATTATGTAGCATTCATTTCATTCAATAATTCAATTTATTTTATCTTCTAATAATTACAGCGCCAGATAAACTGAAATCTCCAGTTGTAATCCCACTGAACAGCACATCCCTAAAAATTACCTGGACCCCACCGGCCGTTTTGAACGGGCCTCAGCCTAATTACGTAATCCGGAGATCTCAACCGGCATTTAGTAATACTCCAGTGCCAGTTGAAAGGGGTAATACCACGGTGTCCTTTGACGGTATTGGGTACTATAAGTTTGATGCCAATGTCGTACCGCAGGGTGTTGCTTATACTGGTTAGTTTGATTGGTTTGTTGGTTGAATGGTATGTTGTTTGATTGGTCGGTTGGTTGGTATGTTGTTTGATTGTTTGGATGATTGATTGGATGGCTGGTTGGTTGGATGGTTGGTTGATTGGATGGTAAAATGGTTGGTTTTTATTGTTTGGTGGTTCAATGTTGTTCATTTGCAATTGATTTATCTATTCATTCATTCATTCATTCATTCATTCATTCATTCATTCATTCATTCATTCATTCATTCATTCATTCATTCATTCAAACAATCACCGATTATTCATTTAATCGAGCATCCATCCAATCCAGGTGTAAAGTTTTCATTTAGATCGAACGGCAACGACGGGATAATTTTATTGAGCGCCTCGCCAGGTAGTCAGGAGGAATATTTTGTTATCTTTCTCTCTGCAGGATCTTTGGTCTTTACATTCAACACGCAAGGTGCGACAAAAGATCAATTATATTCATAACTAATAACAATAGCAATAATAGTAATAATTATTATAATATTAATAATAATTATCATAATAATAATAATCATCATAATTATATATTACTTCAACTTATACATGTATCTGTATATCATTATTGCTAATACTATTGTTCGTTTACTTTAGTTATTATTATTGTTATTATTTATTATGATTATTATAATTATTTTTATTAATATTATTATAGATTGTCCGGTATACGTACAGTCAAAGTATCCGGTGAATTCGAACGGCTGGCACAATGTGTCTATTTATAGATCTGGGAATTTCGGAACTCTTCAAGTGAATGACTGGGAAATTTGTGAGTAACCTTTTAAAACTGAAACTGAAACCGAAACAAAATGTTGAATATTGTTTCTGATATCATCGTTGTTATAAAATCTGAATTAATATTATATATATATATTCATTCAATCAATCAATCATCAACTGTTCATTCATTCGTGCATCCATCCAATCATTCATCCATCCAATTAGTTTTAAATTATTATTAATTCTAATCTGTTTATATGTCCTTCGATCCATCTCTTCTACACTGTGTTGGTGTGTTTGTGTGTGTGTATGTGTGTGTGTGGTGTGTGTATGTGTGCGTGTGTATGGTGTGTGTGTTTATTTTAATTTACTTATGTTTAATCACATTTTTATTAATTAGCACTTTTCTTAATTAAATTAATTTCCTTAATTAAATTTATTTTATTTATTTAATTATAACTACAATAATAATTATGCAAAATTATTTCTTTCCATAGCGAACTCCTCAAAGGCATGTACCAATCAGATCATTGGGTTCAGTGACGGAGTTTACATGGGCGGAGTCCCGCATGATTTTACGTTCTCTGATTCGTCGCCGTTCGATGTTTGCATAATTTACATAAATTATTGAATGCGATTGAATAATAAATAATGATAATTTACATAATTAGACAATCTACATATACATAAAGTTGTAAGTTACTGTATAGCAAATGAGGTACTGGTGAGCAAAATGTCACTGTCATTCATTTTCATGTGTTTACGGTTTAAAAAAATGGTTTTTAATTATTTATTCTTAACAAATAAAACTCTGACAGAGGCAGAATCTGTTACTAAATATTTTGCCTCTGTCGGATTTTTATTTTTTCAAAAAATAAATTTAATTAAATTTAAATTTGAGTACAGTCTTCGAGGCTCATCCTAACCATTCCTAATTGGTTCTTTTAAGTTGATTAGGGATGGGTGATTTTTAAATTTGCGACGAAATTTGTCTAAAAAATTATTTAAAAAAAAAACTTGAGATATAAGAGTTGAGAGGAGAGTTTTGGAGCGCGCAGTTCAGGAATACAAATTATATTTTAAAAGAATTAATTGAAAATGTTTACCGTAATCACGCACCTCAACTTTGAAAGTACTTCGCTTCCATTCAATAATCAAAAGTACAATCGATTCTAGAAGTGATGGAAGGTGATGAAATTATTTTAAATTATTCAATAAAAGTCGCGGAATTTGAAAAATTTCTACGGCTGCATTCGAGACGTTTCAATCATGACCCAATTTCCGCCTCTCGAGGAACAATGGACCGCCCTAGATTTCAAGATGCTCTCGGATTGGTCGACGAACGTCCAATCACGCTGGCTGGGATGCAGGACCAATCAGGATAACGGGATTCGATTTATGGGTACCGGTTAGTGTAGTGGCAATTTTTGATGTTTTGATTAAATAAATATTATTAGATTACATTTATTAGATTACAATTGAGTGTTAAATAATTAAAATATTATTTAATCATTTGTCTTTAGGTTACCTGACGTTCAAGATTGACAATTTAAACGACCAAGTTTTACTGAGTGACATCAACTTTTCTATGAGAACACAATCTAGGGATGGGCTGATAATATTCGCCCGAGGCGGTATCGGAACTTATTACATCGCCTACATGAGGGATGGGCAGTTGAACTGGGACTTGTCGATAAACGGTTTTGTTTCAAGGTACAGAAGCAATGGAACGTTACTATGCGATGGCGGTCAACATACTGTTAGGCTGTTCTTCGACCTAACTTTAAAGTTGGTTGGTTGGCTGGCTAGTTGATTGATTGATTGGTTGGTTGGCTGGCTGGCTGGCTAGTTGATTGATTGGCTGGCTGGCTAGTTAATTGATTGGTTGGCTGGTTAGTTGGTCAGTTGGTTGAATAAATGACTAAATGTTTAAACAATGGGACGGATGCTGGCGTACAATGACAAAATGCCGTGCCACCGTTGAACCCTAACCCCACCCAGCACGATGACGATTACGATCGACGATCTGCAAAGGACGTCACCACTCGTCAACAGTGGCGCACCCTTCAGAGGCGGCAGTTTCATTGTCTCAAGTTTCGTTTATTTGGGTGGAATTTCCAGCCAGGCGGAAGCAGGGATGGATGATTATTTGGAGCAAAATGGCCTCAGCGGATTGAAGAAATTGCGTTAGGGTGTTATACTTTTTTAATATAAAAACCGCTATAATTTTAGCAGTGGTGGGAAGATGGCATGATAGCTTAGAGCATCATATACCGCGCGTTTCTCTAAGAAGTTGAAGTTCGTGAATGAAGGAAGTTTGTGAATGAAGGAAGGATGCAGTCGAATCCAGTCACTGTGACAGTAGTGCCAGGCATCTTAACCATTACTCTACTAACTACACTACCCAGTACCATCATAATTTTTTCATTTCCATAGTCGTCATCTTCAATGCTACCTCAGATTTTTCTGGTTGCATCAACTCTGGCATACGCCTGGCGAACTCGAATGGCCAGATGTTAAAGATAGGCAAAATCGCCGATGCAAGTGACGTCGATTTAACCGGCTGTCCAAACATTGTGAGGTCGTCATCAGCCGCGCCACCAACATCGTCGTTGTCGCCACCAGCATCGTCGTCGTCATGTTTTGCGATCGCCGATCGCTTTACCGTGGTTTATAATTCGAGTAGTAGTAGTAATATTTATAATAATAATAATAATAGTAATAATAATTATGGTAATAATAATAATAACAATAATGGCGGTAGTCCCATTTTGTCATTCGTTGATAACGGTCTGGATCTATTCACAGGTTTGACGGCACGATTTGACAATATGTTATTATTATTATTTGTTATTATTATTATTTGTTATTATTATTATTACTATTATTATTATTATTATTACTATTATTATTTCTATTATTATTACTATGAATGTTGCTGCAAAAGAGTTAGTTGTCCAACTTGTGCTAACTCACTGTTTCTAAACGTTTTTCTGGTTTCATTTGGTTCTTAGGTTCATTTTGGTGGGAAACATTGCAGAAACATGGCGGTTTTATTTCTAATAAGTTTTATTGTAGTTTTATTTTAGTTTTAATTTTTAAAATATCCTAATTTTAATTTTAAAATTCAATATGGCGGTTGGCGGTTTGATGTACCTACTGCAACAAGTCTCTAGGGACATTCCTGTCTCTGTATACATTAAACGTTCGCTAAATTTTAACTTGAAGAAAACAATCCTATCTCCTAACTCAAGTACCATATATAATTTTGATAATGTAATTTTTAATTCTGTGAACCACAATTCTAAGAATAATAATGACGATAATAATAATAATAATATGCTGTCATGTTGTTGCGGTACAATCTGCAAGGAGAGAGAAGGTTTTAAAATGAATCAATCTATTTAAATGTTTCTAAATGCTAAATTTTTAAAACTCTGGGAATTTTGGACAAAAAGTCGATACAAACGACGACTCTAGTTTTCCCAACTCGCCTCTGCAACCAGTGTTTGCTTCCTAAGCCGACAACGTAATATCTTCTTCAGATTCAACACCAGCTTTAACAACAACAGAAAAATCACATCCCATTATCGAGCTGCCAAGAATTGAAGCAGGTTGGGCTGAGACAAACTTTCATTTTTAACTCCAAAGAAATGAACCTGCAAATTTCAACAACCTTGACGAAACTACCAACGAAGTTCAAAATGTAACTTACAACTATTTTGCAAAAAAATATGGAATAGTTAAATCTCCAACATCCATTAATGAAATCAACTCAAACAAATCCATTAGAACATTAAAAAGTAAGCTGGAACAATTCAGACATTTAGACTAAAACAACCAAAAGTCGAAAATCCAGAAGTTTCGATATTTGCCGAATCGGTTTTTGAAAATTGCCGACCAGTTTCGACACTTTTCAAGTCGTTTCGTCTCTTTATTGTCCTTACAATAACATCATCGAAGTTCTAGAACTAACAGTGTGTCACGAAACAAATTTGACAGAGTTGAAAGATTTTAAAATTAACAAATTTAATCAAAATTTGTAATTACATCTAAAATGCGAATAAAGTAACTTTAAACTCTCAATAAAAACTTTTTAAATTTCTGTATTAAGATCTTATAGTACCTATAGATCTTATAGATCTTTCAACTTATTGCTAGTCAGTTTAGTTTAGTCTGAACAATTTAGAAACATTTTAATAAACTCTATATTATCTTCATCATATTCAATATGTAGCGACTGACAAACCGAATGAATCTTGTTTCAAACTAACAACTCCCATTAGTTAGTACCATGGATACATCCATGGTTACTAGGCCTACTCATTCGTATTGAGTGGGTGAGCAGCAATATAAACTGCCAGTTCCTTTGAATTTTAACTCTATTTTATCTTTTTTTTAACTCTATTTTATCGTCCTTTAACTTTATTTTATCTTCTTTTAACTCTATTTTATCTTTTTTAACTCTATTTTATCTGATTATACTGATAGTTCTTTTCACACTGTTCACATTTGTTATTATTATTATCATAATTTGTTATTATTATTATTATTTATTTTTATTATAATTATTTATTATTATTACTTCCATCATTGTCATCATCACCAGAATACACGTACCAGGTTGAAGCGTATAACGAGGCTGGCCTGGTTGAGAGCGCCTGGACTTTGGGAAGGACTCTGGAAGGAGGTGAGTGAGATATTCGATCAATTGATTGGTTGGTTAATTAGTTAATTAATTAATTAATTAATTAATTGAATGTTTGATTAGCTGGCTGGTCGGTTAGTCGATTGTTTGTTGGGATAGTTGATTGGGTGACTGACTAGCTAGCTGGCTTTTTACTGGCTAGTTGCCTGTCCGGCAGGTTGATTGGCTAGCTGGCTGTCGATTGTCTGACTGACTGACCAATCAACCAAATGACTGACTGATTGTTGAATGAATGAATATAAATTAAGAAATAAATTCTTCGTTATTATAATCACCACTACGTTTCAACCAATCAAAATTTGTTTCACTTCTCACCAATCAAAATTTTTTTCATCTACCTCTCAACCAGTCATAATCATTTTCTCCATACTTCTCAACCAATCGTATTTTTTCACCAATCACAATTTTTCTCATCTACCTTTCGTCCAATTATATCATCCCTATCTACTCTACCGACCAATCACAAAACAGCTCCTCAAACAGTGCCCGCCCTCCAGTACAGCAAGACCCCCCGTGCCGGGTCAATCATTTTTTCCTGGCCCCCTCATACTCTTCAATACTACACTGGCTCCATTCAAAAATACTACATCAGATTTTACTGCTACTCCAATGATACTAATAGTACTACAAGTAGTAGTAGTAGTAGTAGCGACAGTGGCAACAGTAGTAGCAGCAGCAGTAGTAATGGTGGTAGTAGTAATGACAGAAATAATTTACCTGGTTATGTCAGTCCTTGCTCTTTCAATCAAACTGAATTAAGAGGAACTGAAACAGGCGGTATGTCTTATTGTGTGTGTGTATCTGTGTGTGTGTGTGTGTGTGTGTGTGTGTGTGTGTGTGTGTGTGTGTGTGTGGTGTGTGTGTGTGTCATTGTGATTGTTTGCATGCATGTGTGTGTGTGTGTGTGTGTCATTATGATTGTTTACATGTGTGCATGTGTGTGTGTGTGTTGTGTGTGTGTGTCATTATGATTGTTTGCATGTATATGTGTGTCATTGCGATTGTTTGCAATTGAATTGTGTTTGTGTGCACATTGTTTGTATTTACGATTGCCAATATACAGTAATATTCCTCCCCAACTACGACTCAGTCTCACTCTTTCTCCGATCCCATTCCCGCCCGATCGTTTTGTTTCTGGCGGGTTGTTTTCACATTAAGCCTCACTTCAGATCTAGAAATTCTTCCCAAACTCTCTCAAAAACACAAAAAATTATCATTAAATCGTAAAATTTACGACTTTTGCACTGCTAATAGTACTCGCCGGTTGATTCATTTTGCACTGAAACTCATGGATTTCAAGGCATTCCAGAACTTTTGGAAAATTTTCACGGTCAAATTCAAACAGAACATCTTAGAAAAATGTCAACAGTTGTTCAACCTCCATTTCATTTTCTCCCGAAATACTTTGGGCTATCATCTTAGTTAAGGTCACCATTAATATAGCATTCATTGCTAAGGTTGCACCTTTTTCTTTCATTATTTGATTGAAATAAACTTGTGAAAAAAAAAGTTTCTTGAGTTCAAAACCAAAATTTGTATTTATCTGAAGCATGATAGAGCAGAAAAGCTTTTTTCGGTATTCTTATACCATCTTCGGTGTTCGAATTGATACGTTGTGGTTGGGCCCAGATGCTCAAATATTTTTATACTGTGCCTATTTATTGGCTCCTTGTTTGTTTAAAGTGAATCTTTAGTGCTTTAATCTTCAACATCGTTAAATATAACATTTTTATGTGTTTTCAGTATCGATAATTCCTCTCTTTCTGAATTTATTGGTAGGAAGAATTCCAATTGCCATTCGTTGGATATTTATTATCGGTACATCTTGTGTACTTTTTTTTATTTGGTTGTAAATATGCTTTCTACACATTCACAACCTGATTTAATGATACTAAGGAGTGATACTAAAGAGTGATACTAAAGAGTGATACTAAGGAGTGATACTAAAGAGTGATACTAAGGTATGATACTAAGGAGTGATACTAAGAAGTGATACTAAGGAGTGATACTAAGGAGTGATACTAAGGAGTGCCACTATACTCATTATTCGTTGTTATATTCATCATCCTCATCGCCACCATCGTCAAACTCGTCATCATCATCATCATCACCATCATCACTATCATCATCATCACCGTCACCATAGTAACGGTCACGTGGCTGATACCTTACACGACTTATGACGTCAGACTGGTCGCCTGCACCAGTGGCGGATGCAAGGAGGGAGATGGGATCATCATCAGCACCGATCCTGATGGTTATGATGATGATGATGATGACGATGGTTATGATGACGATGGTTATGATGATGATGACCTTGGCGATGATGATGATGTTGATGATAGTGATGGATATAAGTTGTTTTAAAAATAATCCTAAAATAACTTAATCTATAAAAAGTCTTGAAAAAAAAAATCCATCCTAGCTAAAAATAACTCAAACCAAAAATAACCATTCTATAAATAGCACCGGCGGAGTTGCAGCCCCCATACGTCATCACCAGCACTCCAACCAGCATTCTCATTGGTTGGAATTATCCCAGGTATATGAACGGCGAGTTCTTGGGTTTCACTCTGAATTTGAGGAACGTCCAAGTTTACTACGGATTACTGCGTTATTTTAATGTTACTAAGTTGAATGTTAGTCGGTTGGTCGGCTGGCTGGTTGGATGGTTGGTTGGTTGGCTGTTTGGTTGATTGATCGGTTGGTTGGCTGGTTGGTTGGTTGGTTGGCTGGTTGTTTAATATAATTGCTATTTAAATGACATATTTAATGGCTTTGTTATCATCAATCAATATACCATATACCATAAATTAACATAAATTAACATAAATTAGCATTAATTAATTCTGTCAAAAGGTTTACACCTCGTACACTTTCTCATTGCTGGCTTGCAACACTTTCAAGTTGGTTTCTATTTTTCTTTTTTTCTATTTGATTTTTCTCTTCAGTCCATCTGTACATTCATTCATCCGTTTATTCATTCATTCGTTTCATTCGTTCGTTCGTTCATTCATTCATTCATTCATTCATTCATTCATTCATTCATTCATTCATTCATCATTCATTCATTCATTCATTTATTCATTCACTCATTCATTCATTCATTGAAATTTTTCACACACACTTACAAACACACACACACACACACGCGCGCACACGCACACACACACATACACGCGCGCGCACACGCACACACACACACACGCGCGTCAGATGTACGCAGAGTGATGACGTATTCCTGATGACGTCAGAGATGCCGCCATCTCTTGTCCTCGCGCCAAACGTTACTATAATGGGTTGGAGATTTTTATTATCTTTCATTCATTCATTCATGCATTCATTCATTTATTTATTCATTCATTCATTTTTCCATTCATTCATTCATTCACTCAGTCAGTCAGTCAGTCATTGTTTATAATTTTTTTATCCAATCACATTCATTCGTTCATTCATTTGCTCTTTTTTTCTTTCGATCAATTAGTCTCAGCAACATTTTCTTTCAATCCACACCACAGACGCAAAGAAGATCAAGATTGATTGGTCGAGGCCCAGCCAATCAAATGGCCTCATAACAGAACACCATCTATTCTTATCTATGATTGGTGGAAAATTAGGTGACCTAGTTTACAACGGCAAAGATCCCAATGTTTACGTGACCTACTTGAATAAGCTGACACCTGACCTGTCCTACTTTCTAACTTTGGAGGTACAATGTGGTTGATGATTTTTAGACCAAATTGAAACTTGAATTTGAAATTACATTGAAAACCTCTGTAAACTTCAATCAATCAATCAATCAATCAATCAATCAATCAATCAATCAATCAATCAATCAATCAATCAATCAATCAATCAATCAATCAATCAATCAATCAATCAATCAATCAATCAATCAATCAATCAATCAATCAATCAATCAATCAATCAATCAATCAATCAATCAATCAATCAATCAATCAATCAATCAATCAATCAATCAATCAATCAATCAATCAATCAATCAATCAATCAATCAATCAATCAATCAATCAATCAATCAATCAATCAATCAATCAATCAATCAATCAATCAATCAATCAATCAATCAATCAATCAATCAATCAATCAATCAATCAATCAATCAATCAATCAATCAATCATTCAATCATTCATTTATTTATTTATCCAATCAATCACTCAACAGACATGCACGTCGGCAGGCTGCACTCCGTCGACCCAAACTCCATTCCGCATGCCGGAAGGAATTCCGGAAAACATTCGCGATCCGGTCGTCGTCCCTCTCTCCCCCACCCAGGTAAACGTAACATGGCTACCGCCGGAAAATCCCAACGGAGTTATTTTAAACTACAGGATTTCCCGAAATGCCATTTCCATCATCAACTCGAGTGAAAGTGGGAGCAGGGTCATTGACAACCTACAGCCCTGGACTAAAGTCAGCATCCTACTGGTGGTGTGTAACTCGAAAGGGTGCGGTCAAAGTTCAGAGGTTACTGGGTACAGTCTTGAAGGTCAGCCGGAGGGGGCTATTGTATTGAGAGTAGAAGAGATTGATGTTGCTACTGCTGCTGCTACTGTCGCAGCTACGACCACAAGTAGCTACAGTAGTAACGGCAACAATACGGTTGTTAATGCGCTGTTGGTGAAGTTGGTTACGAAAATGTTGAGAGTTCGGTGGTCGCCAGCCAGTAAGCCCAACTCCCTACTCACCTATTCCGTCTATTTCACCGGAACTTTCCATGACTTTACTGGAGTCAACAGTCCGAAAGATTTCAGTCAGTTTGCAATCAAGTTTTCATAATAAATAAATAAATTTATAATATTAAATGTATAAATATTTATAAAGTAATTAATAAATTTAATAAATTAATTTAATTCAATTCCAAGTTAATATATGTTGATCTGTTTTATGAGTTATTTCTGCAAAATTACTTCAAAGAATTTAAAACCGTCTCCACGACTCGTTTGACCTTCACGACGAATTCGACCTTGACGTCCGGTTCTTGGATTTCTATTGGTGGATTCCTGGCCAATCAGCTGTATCGTGGCTACGTGAATGCAACCAATAGCGTTGGATACCTACTCAGTGACGTCGTTACGGTCAACACGTCATCTGCCGGTTAGAAATTTTTTTTAAAGAAATTTTAAAAGATTATATTATAATTATTTTTAGATTGTTTTATATTTTTTGTCATAATTTTTATTATCTGATAATTTTGATATTATTCCTTAATTGTAAAATTAATTATCAACTTAATTTTCGAAAAAAATTTAAGTTTCTCTCCGCACAGGTTGAAAAAATAATTTTTGATAAAATAATTTTTGCAGAACCAGATGGCGTCCTTCCACCCCTGCTGACCTCCCCCTCTTCGTCCGCCATATTGGCCACATGGTCAGGCCCACTCATCCCTAATTCAAACGAGATCTCGCTCTACCAGCTGCAGTTCAGAGTGGCCGGAGCGCCAGACAGTTCGGTTGTCAGGTAAGGGATGGATGTAATTTTCCAGGGATGGGATTTTATAGGGATGTGATTTTTTGGCGGTGTGATTTTTTAGGGATGTGATTTTCTGAGATGTGATTTTTTGGAGATGTGATTTTTTGGCGATGTGATTTTCTAGGGATGTGATTTTCTGGAGATGTGGTTTTATAGGGGTTGGTGAGGTTTCATTTTGTCTGTACTGATGAGGATGATGATGACGACGATGAAGATGACAATTATGACGACGATGATGATGATGATTATGAGGATGGTGTTGATAATGATGATGATATCGATGATTATTATGATGATGATCATCATCATCACCGTAGTATATTTCCGACGACAACGCTCGCGACCTCCTACATGAAATCTGACCTTCGACCTTTTACTTCCTACTCCTTCCGATTGGTTGCTATAAATATACACGGCTCGGGCTTCTCTGATTGGTCGGATCTGACGACGCGGCAAGACGGTGCATACATTAACATAATTTTTCATCACTGTATATTTTTCTCATCGTATATCATCATTATTATTCCACAACTCTAACCCTCATCGCTATCATCACCATCACCACCACCACCGCAGTCCCAACTGGATTTGACGCCCCAGTAGTCTTGGGTGTGACCTCGAGGTCGTTGACCCTTGCCTGGCATCCGCCCCTGGCTACAAATGGCATCATTTTGAACTATGACCTCTACATAAATGATACCAAATATGGAGAGGTATGTTATGGCTGTTGTCGGTTCGGTGGTGATAGTAGTGGTAGTGGTAGTAATAGTAGCAGTGGTAGTAGTAGGGGTAGATGTAGTAGTAGTAATAATAGAAGTAGCAGCAGCAGTAGTAGAAGTAGTAGTATAATAGTTATCTTTGTTGTCGAAATTGTTGTTGTAAATGTTGTTGTCGTTGTTTTGCTGTTGTTGGCATTATTATTATTATTATTGTTGTTGTTGTTGTTGTTACAACACTAATTAACCGTCATTTCAACTAATATCATCATTATTACTATCACCGTCATCACCATCATCATCTTCATGACATCATCATCATTGTCATGGCATCATCATCATCCTCATGACATCATCATCATCACCAATCTCATTACATCATCACCATCATCATCTTCATGACATCATCATCATTCTCATGACATCATCATCATCGCGTTTAACGGAAATGAACGTTTCTAGGCTACCGGAAACGTGACGTCATACAACTTTGTCGACCTCAGCCCGTACACGGCCTTGAACCTGTCCATGAGGGCGTGTACAATTGCCGGCTGCACTGAGAAGAGGTACCAAACGAAGCTGGCCACAACTTTGCCAGACGGTACTTTGAGTATTAGTATCATTACTACTACTACTACTAATACTAATACTACTACTACTGCTGCTACTACTACTACTACTACTACTACTACTACTACTGCTACTACTACTACTACTACTACTGTTACTATTATTATTACTACTACTACTACTACTACTACTACTACTACTACTACTGCTACTACTACTACTACTACTACTACCACTACTACTACTGGTACAGCTACTACTATTATTACTACTACTACTACTACTACTACTACTTCTGCTTCTGCTACCACCAAAAACTACACACACACACACACACACACACACACACACACACAGACAGATCAATTTACACACACACATTTGCGTATTATAAAAAGATTCATTCATTCATTTTCATTCATTCATTCATTAAGTAAAAGTAATTAATTAATTAATTAATTGACAATTGTAAAGCGCCAGATAATGTGGCCATCGATAGCATGACGTCACCGTCACCTACTTCCGTTTTGCTGACGTGGAAAGCCCCCAGTAGACCTAACGGGGTTATAATGCGCTATGAGCTGTGGAGAAAGAGCAACAATAATACATCAACGTCATCATCATCGTCGTCGTCATCGTCATCACAACCGACAAACGAAACCGAAACCGAAACTCTCATAAAAACAATTCTGCCCACCGAATCAACGGTCGAAAGTGGGAATGGGAATTCCCGGACTTTCGTCTACCTGGATGAGTCATCCGGATTACTTCCATACACGGTGTATCGGTATAAACTCGTCGTTGTCAACCATTTCTCTCTGGCCGCCAGCGATTGGCTTTTCATACGAACTATGTCGGCCAGTTAGTGTCATTATTTTCCGTTCTTTGTTGTTGTTGTTTCAAATTTAAATTTTGTAGTACTTGCAGTAACTTCTGTAGCGACAGCAGTGGTAGCAGTGTTAGAGGTATTAGTAGTAATGGCAGAACCGAATTGAAGACAGGTCAAGTTGGTGTTATATCAGTGTTATGTTTGTTGTTTTGAATTTAAATATTGAAATACTTGTAGTAGTTATAGTTTTTGTAGTAAGTGAAGTAGCTACAGAAGCAGTAGCAGCAGTAGCAGTAGTAAAAGTATGGGTGGATTCAAGACAGACAGATGGAGCAGCAGACCTGTCTATTGTTCCATATTTTGCATTTTTATTTTTTGACAAGTTTATCCTTTGAAACCCGATTAGACGAACATAAGAAGTAAGCATAAAAATGTAGTAGAATACCATGAATAACACGAAGACGTAATGGCAGTAGTAGCAATACAATGCAATACAATACAACATGCCATACAAAAAATACAATACAACATACCATACAAAAAATACAATACAATACAATGCAATACAATACAACATACCATACAATACAATACAATACATATATTACAACGCATAATGCGTAGAACAGTTAATGTTGCCGGAATCATTTTTAAAAATCAAGGTGTTGTTTTGACAGGAAAAAATAGAAGAAACTAAAATATAAAATTAAAAGTGTTTACCTACATAAAACTAAACTCGTAAACTAGAAGCAGTAGCAGCTGCGGTAGTAGCTGCAGCAGTAGTAGTAATAGTAGTAGTAGTAGTAATCATAGTTATGATTATCATCTCACAACTTACCACCACCATCATCATCATCAGGACCATCCGGTCTAGCCGCCCCCTACGTAGTGGCCGAGAATTCCACTTCCGTTCGAGTCACGTGGTCTGAGCCAAAGACACCAAACGGTCAATTGCAACGTTACGTCATTTCCGCCGACGCCCTTTTGAAGGTGGAGGTCAACAATTTGACGCTGAGGTCCTTGACGATCGGTGGCTTGAAGCCGTACACCGTATACAACGTCACCGTCACCGCCTGTACCGGTAACTTAGTTTAATTAAATTTTAATTATTTTTAAATTGATTTATTAATTACTATTATTATTATTATTTTAATTATTATTAAAATATAGAAAAATATTTGTACTTTGTATTTAATATTTTGAAAAATATAGAAAAATACCGGTACCTTAGTTTAATTAAATTTAAATTATTTTTAAATTGATTTATTAATTATTATTTTTTTTATTATTATTATTTTTATTATTATTAAAATATAGAAAAATATTTGTGTGATAGGTAGTTTAGTATTTTTTTTTAGTAACTTTCTGTCGAAACATCAAAATGAATACTTTCATTATTTTTCTGACGTGTTTATTGTATTGTATTGTATTGTATTGTATTGTATTGTACTTTATTGCGTTGTATTGTATAATATTGCATTTTTGTATTGTATTGTATTTGATGGTAATTTATTGTATTTTATTGTATTTTTGTATTGTATGTTTTATTGTATTGTATTGTATTATATTATTTGTATTGTATGTTGTATTGTATTGTATTTTTCTGACATATTTATTGTATTGTATTGTGTTGTACTTTATTGTGTTGAATAGTATTGCATTGTATTGTATTGTATAATATTGCATTTTTGTATTGTATTGTATTTGATGGTAATTTATTGTATTTTATTGTATTTTTTGTATTGTATGTTTTTTTGTATTGTATTTTATTAGTTGTATTGTATGTTGTATTGTATTGTATCGTATTTTCTTATATTGCATTTAAATTATAACATGATTATGTTCTATTTGATCATAATTATTTTTAAAGATGGCGGATGCACCGAGAGTTTACCCTTTTCCTGTACAACCAAGCCAGCCAATCCGGAAGGACTTAACCCGCCATTGGCCAGACCCATTTCACAAAACTACATATCGATCTATTGGGGACCGCCCACCAATCAAAACGGACCAATAGGAAGATTCGAACTGCTTAGGATGACTTTGGATCAACCGCTGATTGGTTGGTTGGTTTGTTTGATTGGTTGATTGACAGCTTGATTTAATGATTAATCAATAGATGATTTCAGCTATTTTTATGAATATTAATATCATTATTATTGTTATTCTTTTCCTGATAAATTTTGCAGACAACCCCATTGCCCTAGGGTTCTGGTTCAGCATGTACACAGGTGACCTTTTGACCTTCGACGACCTCTACAACGTCACCCCCTACTCTACTTACATTTACAAACTGACCTACTTTAACGGCTTCGGATTGGTCAGTAGCTTAAATTCCACAAACGTTACGTCATACGGGGGCCTGCCGAGGTCACGACCTTTGATAACCGTGACGTCATTGGGGTACTCGAAGGTCAAGGTCGGTTGGGTTCTACCGGATGTAAGGGGCTTGCAAGGAAGGGCTGAAAACATATCTATAAGAGTTTATAAACTTGACGATGACAGTAATGGCATTGTTAATTCTACAAAATATGACGTCACCACTCCTACTACCACTTCTACTGTTGCTGGTATCGTTATTTCTCCTGCTACTACTACCGCTAGGCCGTCTTATCTGCAACCTCCGACAACAACACCATCGACTACAACAACATCAGCGAAGTTATTTTTGTCGCCACCGTCACCAAAAACGCCATCATTGCCACCACCATCACCACCAATTCCAATTCGCGTGGTTAACGTGAGTCTCGCCACCAGCGGCAACCACACCACAAACAATAACAACCCGACCTACATAATCGTCGACGACCTTGACCCCTTGACCCAATATTCGGTCGCCTTGACTACCGTAACGTACGGGGGTTACAATGTTGAAAGTGACACTGTCGAATTCACAACCGGAAGTGGAGGTATTGGTGACGATGATAACGATGATGATGATGATGTTGTAGATTATGATGATGGTGATGACGTTGATGACGATGATGATGATGACTGGATTGATGAAACAAGTAGAGACTTATCGTCTAGTGAATTTGGCAAGTGATCGAATTGCGATATAGCTAATGCAAGAAAAGAATCAATTAGAAAAGAATTAGGAAAGAATTAGAATTAGAAAAGAATATTTTAACTCAATTAGAAAAGAATATTTTAACTCAATTAGAAAAGAATATTTTAACTCAATTAGAAAAGAATATTTTTTAGTATGAAAAACAACTTTTTGATGAAAAACAGCAGGCATATTGTGTCTTCCTCACAATTCTTCATCCTTATATTCTATTCCCTCCCTGTTTGAATTCAGAGGTTTGAAGAACTATGACGGCCAAAATATATTTGTCGCCAATTATACTCAATTATTAGTGTTCTAGATAGAGTCTATAGATAGGTGATGGTTAGTGGAAGTA
>NW_008705537.1:334889-347487 GCF_000326865.2 Helobdella robusta
TATCATCATCAACATCATCCCCATCATCATCATCATCATCCCCATCATCATCATCGTCGTCGTCGTCATCTTTCCGTTATACCGACACGAATGCTATCGTACCGTACCGAGTCTACCGGTACACAATCACGGCTTGCAACTCGGCCGGCTGCATCCAGAGTTTACCGGTTGGTTTTACGGATCATTATTATTCAGTTATTGTTATTGTTATTACTTGTAGGACTGTGATTTCATGGTTTCGTGTGTGTGTGTGTGTGTGTGTGTGCGTGCGCGTGTGTGTGTGTTTGTGGAGGGAGATTTTTTAAAATGTGTTATTGTGTTTTGTTTAGTTATGTAGTAGTAGTAGTAGTAGTAGTAGTAGTAGTAGTAGTAGTAGTAGTAGTAGTAATAGTAGTAGTAGCAGCAGCAGTGGTAGTAGTAGTAGTATCAGCACTTTTTTTGGCTCTAATATTACGAAGGCAATGAGTTCACACAAACTTGTTTGCTTTCGTTTCGTAGTAGTTATTCAGTGGGTGTAATTTTCGGAGGTTTCAACAGCAACAACCACACACACACGCACACACACGCACACACACACGCACACACACACACGCACACATTACGTAATGAAAGCACGCTGCTTTTTTTATCTTCAAGCGAGTTATCGGTCTAGTTGCCGATTTGTGATTGGTTCTGTTGGTGTGACGTCATAACCCAATTAGCCAGCCATCCAATCACATTTCGAACCGACCTCATCGATACTTAAAAATTTAAATTCACCGTCCAATCAGGTTGAGGCGGTGACGAAAGAAGGACAGCCCGACCCAATTAGCCAGCCAATCATAGCCAATCTGACGCCGACCTCATTAACATTTAAATGGCATCGACCTAGTAAACCGAACGGCATCATAACTAAATACGTCATTCGTATGACGTCACCGGAGAATAGGGTTGTGCTGGATACGTCGCCAAAGTCGCCATCAATAATTTTCTCACCAGTAGATGGTTCTTTTTTCTATGCATTGAAAGGTAAGTGCTTGTGACGTCATCATCATCATCAACATCATCGTTTTTATCATTTTCGTCATCATCTTCTTCTTCCTCTTCTTCATCTTCACCATCATCATTGTTACCATTTTCATCATCATCTTCTTCATCTTCACCATCATCATTGTTATCATTTTTGTCGTCATCGTCATCATCAAAGGCCTCAAACCGTACACCAAATATTCCTTCACCATGGAGGCCTGCACTGTGATTGGCTGCACGGCCAGTGACGTCATTGATGTCGTCACACTCGAGGACATACCGCAGGGTTTGGACGAGTTTATTTTCCGAAAAAATTTTTTTCGCTATCTTAATTAATTAAATTAATTAATTGATTAACTAGTTAACTAATTTTAATTATTCCTCTATTAAGTTTATTTATTTAATTATTTTAATTAATTCGTCTATTTTATTTTAATTAGTTTATCTAATTAATTTTCGTCACCCATCCATATTTTCGCCTTTTTCAGACATAAGACCGCCATTGGTCTTTGTAGGAAAGAGCGCGAACATGACGGAAGTCACGTGGTCTCCGCCCGCCATTTTGAACGGCATTTTAACGGAGATGGGCGTCGAAAGATCCGAATCCGGACTTCCATTTTTAAACGTCGCCACTTACCGTCCAGACGAGATGCCAGTTTTTAAAGACCCCATCAAACCGGAAAAGCATTATCGATATATGATCTTTTATTCTACTTCCGCCGGAAGAGGTTACTCGCCATCGTTTGAGATCTTTGTCCCGACTGCTGTACCGACTTTCATACCGGAAGTTACTAACGCCACGGTTCTCAACGAGTCTTCCGTTTTTCTATCCTGGTCTGATGCTGATGATGATGGCAACTCGAGTAACAATGCGGGCTTCAGTTTAACTTATAACTTAATAATAATAAACTCTCTCCAGAATACTGTTTACGTGACGAAAATCTTCGTGCCTCAACAGCAAACATCACCATCACAATCATCTTCTTCATCTTCATCACCATCATCATCATCATCATCATTGCCATCATCGACCATTGTTACCGGTCTGCAGCCGTACACAGACTACCAGATTCGAATGCAGTCCTGTCTGACGAATGTCTCCAGGCCATCGTGCGGTACTGGCTCGGCAAAAAGAATCACAACCCTCCCCTCCCCACCCGAACAACAACCTCCGCCCTCCCTAACCCCTGTCAGTCCAACTTGCGTCTTGGTGACATGGTCGTCACCCTTGAAGCCAAACGGGGTTATTTTGTATTATTTGGTGAAAAGAAGATTAGTGATGAGCGGTGCTTTGGATGGGGATGTGCCATCGCAGACCACCGACCGGATGGTGATACCGACATTACCGACAAGACCGATGAATGCGACTTCCGCTTTCACGACTGCCAGTCCGACGTTGCAGCTGCAGAGTAACGAGCTTCTGATCGCTAAAATGAATTCAACGACCATGCAGTTTTACGACCAGACACCCGATGTCTTGCCCTTTACGTACTACAGCTACCGAGTGATCTGCGTGACGAGGACCGGCGAAACAGCCAGCCCTTACAGCTCGGTTTTAACCCTAGAATCAAAACCGCAAATACTCGATCGACCACAAGTGCTGCGTGTCACATCCACCTCTGCATCGTTGTGCTGGACACCTGCCGTTAGGCCGAACGGACTGATTTTAAAATATTATTTGGAATGCCGGTTCATGCAAACTGTTGACGTCCAAAACAATGCGAGTAGCAGCGGTGTCGGTACGTTTAACGATTCTTCAACCGATTTTACCGTTTTAGTCGATGTTGCTAGCACATCCCTGTGTGCCAATGTCAGTTCTCTCCGACCATATAGTCGATACAAATTCAGAGTTTCGGCCGTCAACAGTGCCGGCTCGATATGGAGCGAATATACGACTGAATACGAAACTGAGCAATCGACTCCTTCAGGAATCGAACCTCCATCCTTCGAATCGATTGTCGGTGGAAAGTCGGTGATTGTCAGCTGGTTGAAGCCGAAAAGTCCGAATGGTGTTATCGCTTACTATAAAATTGAACTGAAAAATTATATTGACGATGCAATGTCATCACCAGCATCATCACCATCATCACCATCATCATCATCACCAGCATCATTACCACCATCATCAGTTACAAACGTTGTATACCAAGGTTTATATCAGCACTTCGAGGTTCAGAGTCTGCAACCGTACACGAGGTACGCCATGCGTTTGTACGCTTGCACTGTTTCCGGTTGCACCAGATCCCGTTGGTTCCAATTTCGGTCGGCTGCCGCTAAGCCGGAAATCCCCCCGTCTATTTATAAGATGCCCCTGTCTAATTCGAGTTTCGTTTCGGTTTCTTGGGAAATTCCAAAAAACACGAACGGCCCTATAAATAGAATTGATGTTTTGCGCAGCAGAATCCCAATCTCCAATGAAAACGCTACTAAGACTTATAATAATAATAATAATAATAATAACACTTATAATAATAATAATAACGGCAATTTGAGAAAGAAGAGATCAGCCGATAGCAATATGACGAATGAAGATTTCCATGTTGTACACTCGGAGAAGGTGGGCGATGGAGTTGTGCTGCAGTTGTACACGTACGCGGACGCCGACGTACAGCCTTACCACAGATACACGTCAGTGGCGCCATCTAGTTTTAAAGTTTTTTTTTCACGCAAAATAATAATGTTGCTATTGGGTGATCTAATCGTTCGAGTTATTTATTTTAAATGCTTGTTTAGTCGGAGTCGTTCATTTGATTGGTTTTAATATTTTCAACCCTTTAAAGATACTCATCTGATTTTCATTTACAATTTCAGTTACATTATGCAAATATCCAACGAGGCTGGCACGATCAGTAGCACCCCAGTTGCAGCCACCACTCCTCAAGCTCCGCCCACATTTGTTGCTCCTCCCACTATTCAAACCATCCAATCACAGTACGACAAACTATTGATCACCTGGCAAGATCCAGCCGAGCCGAACGGACGAATCACAGGCTACCAACTGAAACGGGCCAATCAGATCGCTCCCTGGTCCATCCAATCAAATTCAAATAAAAGTTTCATCGACATGCAGCTGAAACCAAGTACCTTATACAAATATGCAGTTGCCGTCTGCAGCGAGCCTGGATGTACCTGGAGTAATTGGACTGAAATTCGTACACTCGATATTGCTCCGATATTCGTTCCGATTCCTACAGTTACGGTTGTTAGTTCGACCGAACTCCTAGCCAATTGGAGTCAAGCTTCTTTGATGATGTCATCTGTTACTAATAATAGCCCAATTGGTAGTGATGACTTCAACAACGTTGGCGTTGGAAAAATTGTGAAGTACGAAGTTAGAGTAAACGACAGTACAATTTACTCCGGACTGAACACTGAATTCCTAATTTCCGGACTCAATCCGTACGCTACATACGCGGTGTCACTAATCGCCTGTACGGCTGGGGGCTGCTCTGAGAGCGCCAACAATATGGCTACTACAGATCAGGCTCCTCCGGAAGCCATGATGCCACCGGATGTTGTGACGTCATCATCTACTTCCGCTAGAATCACGTGGTCGGAACCTCAGAAGAAGAATGGAATCATAACGTCGTTTGAGGTTAAGAGGAATGGATCTTTGGTATATTTATTATCGCTGCAGTCGCGACCACAACAGCCACAACAAACGTGGAGTTATATAGACTCAGACTTGAAAGCAGCAACGACATACACATACGTCATCCTGGCCTACAACATCAAAGGGTACGCCACAAGTCCAACCACCACAATCGCCACACCGCCATCTTCGCCCGTCGGTGTGTTGCCTCCTATTCTACAGGCCAAGTCGGCCTTTTCAATTCTGGCAACATGGTCGGAGCCCCTGGTCGCGAATGGAAACATCATCAATTACGGACTGTACATGAAAGAAGTTTTGACATCATCATCACCGTCAAGCATGTCGTCATCAACTTCACCGTCGTCACCTCGCAAAGTTTTCACCGGCTTATCAACAACCTTCCTAATCGAAAACTTACAACCGTACACACTGTATTCAGTATCTTTAGAAGCCTGCACGCTGATTGGCTGTGCGACCAGTGACGTCACTACGATTAGAACGAATCCCGCGGCACCTGAAATTCTTTCGCCGCCATCCTTAACGTCATTCTACAACGGATTGAATTCTAAACCGGAAGTGGGGGTGAATGCGGTTTGGAGCAATCCTGCTAGAGTGAATGGCGTCATCATTCAGTACATGCTCTACAGAAGATTGTTCGCTGAGAATTGTACGTTTCTGTTGTAGCTGTGATGTTGCCTAGCTGTGTGATTGTGATGTTGTGACTACATTCATCATCGTCGTCATCTTCAATGTCTATACTTCATTCATCACTTTTTATTGTCTATTTATTTTTCATCGTGACGTCATCGTCCTACTTAACACTAGCATATCATCATCGTCGTCCGCATCATTTTCATGGTTTGTTGTCATTTCAATTGTTCTTAATTTTTATCGTTCGTCTGAAATAAATTCAATATGAATTATGAATTGAATCATTACTCTTACCGAAGAGGTTTTTAATGGAAGAAATAACCTTTAACCTATAACCTCCAATCTTTTACCTTTAAATACATGAGAAATACTTTGACAACTGTTGTGTTTTTTTTTATTGTTTTGTATTTTCACATTTGTATGCGCGTTCGAAGACTTTAATTTTAATTAAACCTAGATGACGATAGCACTGGAAAACTCCTGATCGCCGATTCGCCCCTAAACTTTCGTGACCTCGATGTTGACCTTCGACCTTTCACGCATTACCAGTACAGGGTTGTGGCTGTCAATGAAGTGGGTCAGGTGAGTAGCACCTGGGCCGATGTCGTCAGCGTTGAGGGGGCTCCAACCGGATTGGTCGGGCCGATCGTTAAAGTAGGTCACTCGCCGCTGGTTGGCTGGTTTTTTTTTGTAGTTGATACTGTGAATGTCATCATCGTCGTCGTAGCCACTATGGTCGTTAACTGTAGTAGCAGCGGCAGTAGTAGTAGTAGTTGTTGTTGTAGTAGTTGTTGTTGTAGTTGTTGTTGTAGTAGTAGTTGTTGTATTAGTAGTAGATAGTAGTAGTTGTTGTAGTAGTAGAAGTAGCAGCAGCAGCGGTGGTGGTATAACTATTATCTTATTTTGAAATTAAAAACTCAAAAGTCAGTCGGATCGAGAAATCTGACGATCAAGCAGAGCCCTCCGGACCAGCAAAATGGGGTCATCAGGAATTACACTGCCTATCTCAATGGAACCCCGGTTTGGCGATAATTGTTATTTATTCCAAATAATTAATTTTAATTATATTAAAATCTATAATAATTAATTAATTCTTATTTATTATTTTTATTTATTCAATTTCGATTGAATATCTATATATCTGTCTGTATGTCTATCTATCTATCCATTCATTTATTTAATTTATTCATTATCACAACTTCCAAACCAGACGGCGTCTTCCATCCAATCAGAATTCTCCGTCTACAATTTGAATCCAGGAACCAATTACGACGTCCACATTCTGCTCTGCAATTGGATGACTTGTGTAGCCACGCCCACCATTTCCGTGACCACTCTAACCGAGGTACCGCGTAATCTGGGAAGATTCAGAATTTTCAATGTGACGTCATCGACGCTCGATTGTGATTGGCTGGGGCCTGAGATCAACAATCAAGGAAACTTGAGGTTTATTTTTATTTGTATTACTGATTTTTTTAACGATTTTTAACAATCAAAATATGAATAATTTAAAAAAAATTGTATTTTATCTTTTTAAACAATATTTTTATTATGGTTGTTTTTTGTGTTTTTAATGAAAATTGTTTAAAAAAAAACATTCTAGCTACCAGTTAACATATCGGCCCGTCTGTCCTCAACCTTATTCAAACGACATCAACAGCCGACCAATCAACTTTTCTTGTCAAGAAAGCTCTCCTCTCATTGGCTACCAGGGAGATAATTTATTCACAAGACTGACCAATCTGCAGCCTTATACGAAATATGAAATCAGGCTTAAATGCATGAATGACGCTGGTTGGTCGGATGAGTCAGCTGTTTTTGTGGCCATCACCGAAGTGGATTGTTAGTACATTTAATTCTATTTTATTATTAAATTATTTAGTTATTTTATGTCATAATTTAAATATTATTATTATTATTATTAAAAGTATTATTTTAAGTAATTAAATATTAAGTAATTAAATATTTCAAAAATTCGTTTTTTCAAAAGTCCCGCGTTATCTGTTCAGTCACCCGCCTACCATTCGTCTAATGAAAAACACCCTGAACGTTGATTGGTCGGAGAGCTTCCAGCCCAACGCACCAATCAAATCGTTCGTACTCTTCAAAAATGACCTAATGGAATATTCCGGAACGTCCTTGACCTACGTCGATCAGCTGGTGGATAAAAATAGAAGTGGGTTGACATTTTTTTAATATTTTCGTCAACATCATTCATACTACCCTACACACTACACACACACACACACACACACACACACACACACACACATCCATACTCACACACATACATACACATACACATCCATACTCACACACACACACATTCCTGATTATGTTGTAACTCAGTTGCACATGTCAGAGCTAGATCAATTGGATAATTTATTTTCCAGTCATACTTCTAAAAGTTAATTAAAAATAAATCAACATCATTATCATCGTCATCATCATCGTCATCATCACCATCATTATTGTCATCGTCATCACCATCAAACCCGTACAGCCAATGTATACAGGGTAACTATGGTGACCCAGAAAGGAAGTGTGTCATCACCTGACCTAATTTTCAACCCCTACGTCCCTGATATTATTGGTGGATTTTTTCTTTCCTTTTTTCAAACTGTCAAAACTCATAAAATGATTTTTGATTGATTAATTATATTTATTTTTTATTGTAAACATTTAAAATTTATGAACGGTTCTATGTTTGAGATGCCTGAATATGTGTGTATGTGTGTGTTGTGTGTGTGTGTTTTGCGTGTGTGTGTGTGTGTCAGTGTGCGTGCGTGCGTGCGTGCGTGTGTTGTTGAGACCTCCGGCAGTGATATACCAATTAGAGGATTGTAAAAAAATAATTAATTTTAAACTACCAACCAACTCTCCAATTCAAAAACGACAGCTGTCAACAAAACAGCCGACCTGAGCGTGACCTCGAGGCCTCAGAACGTCGCCAGCTTAACACCCGTCTACCAGGAAACATGGTTCCTAGTACTGATGATCATCCTCTCAGTACTCCTAATCGTCATGATCATCATAATCTGCCTAATCATCTGCCGAAGGCCTAAGTACGGCAGGCAAATCGATTACACGAAAGACGGCCAGCTAAAAGTGAACAAGGATAACAAACGGAGATGGATCAAGACTTCCGGTTTTAATAAGAGGGGCTCTACGACGGAGAGTACCAATAGCTTAGTGTACAAGGTGCCTCTTGATGGTGACACTTCCGGTTTCAGCCCCAACTACAGTCCGGTAACTTATCGCAACAACATCTACACTGGAGACGTAGAAAATAATAATAATAATAATACAAATAATAATAATAACAATAATTTTGATGATGACGACGATGATGATGATGATGGTGGTGGGGAGGAAGGTTATGATAATGATGAGAATAAGGTCTACCGCATGTCGCCTGACTGCAATCAGTGGAAAGTTCTGGAAGACCTCGGCTACAACCGACCAGCGTCGCCATCTTCGCAATATGGCGACGATGATGACGTCAACAAGAATAATAACAATAATAATAATAATAATAACTATAATAAAAATTTTTATTATAACCAAATACAACAACGCCGCAATAATAATAACAACAACAATAATAATAATAATAACAATAATAATAATAATAACAATAATAATAATGAATTCATTCGCTGTACCGACGGCTACAAACATCATCAACGTCAAGTTGAGGACAATTGCGTCAGTCTGGCCGACGTCTTGCCGGAAAAT
Source organism: Helobdella robusta (assembly GCF_000326865.2). Taxonomy (NCBI): domain Eukaryota; kingdom Metazoa; phylum Annelida; class Clitellata; order Rhynchobdellida; family Glossiphoniidae; genus Helobdella; species Helobdella robusta. The sequence goes on from NW_008705537.1 coordinate 343,879, forward strand.
GATTCTAGAAACAACTTCCGGGGTGATGATCGTGACGTCATCATCGTCGATGGTGATGATGACGTTGATTATGGAGTTTGGAATAAAGAAGTGGTTAACGAGGATGAAGATGAGGAAGACGATGATGATGACGTTTTTAATGATGACGGTGATGATGGTGGTTATATTTCTATGAGGAGGAATAAGCTCCCGTTAAATATGTTATCACAAGTGAGATGTGTTTGTTTGTGTGTGTGTGTGTCTGTGTGTGTATGTGCTTGTGTGCGTGCGTGTGTGTGTGTTCGTTTGTTTGTTTGTTCGTTTATTCATTCGTTCATTAAAACTTCATTTGTTCGTTCGTTCTTTACTGTGTTCGTTCATTCATTCATTCATTCATTCATTCATTCATTCATTTATTCATAAAATATAACTCACAGAACAAACAGAAGAAGAGAATAAGCAATCCTCAATCATTTTTTCCAGATTCTAAAGTTTGATGACGATGAAGACGATAATGATGATGATGATGATGACTAAGGTACTGATAATGATGATGATGATGGTGATGATGGTGAAGATGAGGATGACGATGACTAAGGTACTGTTGATGATGATGATGATGGTGGTGGTGGTGATGGTGATGGTGATGGTGAAGATGATGATGATGATGACCATAATTATAGTTGATAATTTTAATGTTTAACAATGATATTGATAATTATTTCGGCGATGAAGAAAATAATTATAGTTAGAAAAATTATTATTAATATTGTGATGATGATTATGATGATGAAGATGATGATGATGAAGAGTGTCTGTTTTATGATGATCACAGTGGTGATGTTAATAGATACAAAATGATAACATTATTAATGTACTAAGAGGAGGATAATGGTATCAAGTTTTGGTGGAATTTTTTTCAATTTTTATTTAAAAACTTGTAATATTTATTCATATTTTGTCACAGTTTATTGATTTTTATACTTTACTGCGTGTCATTTATACATTTTTTCTTATTTTTTTTCTATGGGGTGTCTCGGTTTTTTAATAATTTTATAAAAAAAATATTGTTCTTTTGTACACAAATGTGAACGATAATGAAGATGACTAGAAGTTCTTACCCAATTTAAAAAAGACGGTTTCTATCAGGCTGCACTAATTTTTCCGGATTAGCAAATTTTTCTGTATTTTTTAATTTAATTAAATAATTAATTTATTATTAATTTTGATCTTTTTCACGAAATGAATACTTTGATTGATGTTTTTGTTGGCAATGAAACACTGATTGACACTGGAGTTTATCAACTCTGGCTCGACGGCCAGACAGGTGAGTTAGGGAGTGAAAAGTAGTTTTAGCAATTACTTTGTCGTTATCAACCGTTACTTTTTTATTAGCCCTTAGACTATAAGATTCATTACAGATTACCATTACAACATTAGATAGAATATTAGATTAGTAGTAGATTGTAAATGTAAAGTAAAGTAAAAGTAAATCAGTAAATGTAATATTGTAATCATTACGATTACAGTACTAATTAGAGTGTAATGTCTTCTAGTTTATTAGTGCTTGATTAAATTATACTTACTATTATATTATAATAAATTATATTATGATTAACATGGTATATTATATATATATATACTATAACTATAAACGTATAAAATAAACTATCTGTCTATATATAATTATTATACTAAAATGTTTACTTTTTTAATAAATTTAATATTAAATTATTATTCAATTTTAATTTTTTATTAAGTAATTCACTTTTCATTTTCTCTCGTAGTTAATTAATTTAATTTAACTAAATTTAAGACTGTCAATTTTATAAGTTAAAGTTTAACTATTAAACTGTTTAACCTTAACGGTTAAACTTATAATTAAAAATAACGAAAGTAAACCATTGAAGCAAATCTTATATTGAGATTAATTCCAATTATGTTATTTATTCAGCCATAATAATAATATATTTTTGTGATGATTTTTATCATAATTATAATATAAAATAATAATACAAACCTAACTTACAGTTGAGAACGCTGCGAAAATCCAGCAGAAGAAAGGAACTCTTTTACAGTTCGGGGCCACATTTGAGATGCTGACAAACGACATCGAGGACCAGTACCGAACGTTTAAACTTCTCGAGAACTATTTGAAGAACCCGACCGAACTCTCCTACCAACTCGAGTTACAGCTGGCACCTGAAATTCAGAGTCAACTTATCGAAAAGTGAATTGAGATTTTGGAAAATTTTGTCGTTTATTATTGGAGTAAATCTTTTTTACCAAAAATTTGAGTAGAAAAATTATTAATATTTTTTTATATTTTGTTTTATTTTTTTTATTTAAATTATTAATTTTTAAAACTTACACATCCAAATTTTATGCAAATTCATTTTAATACTTCAGTCAACCCTACACACTTTCATCTAATTAACATAATTTATTTACACCACGCCCGTCAGGTATTACGAATTCGACACGTTAGTCGTTAGGGAATTCATCGGCCGCAAGCTATCGACTCGTCTGAGAAATTCCTTAGACGACATTTCCGACAGGACAAAAATATCAGTTAGAAGCTGTAAGAGGCAGGTCAGGGATAGTTTGTCAATAATAATAATAATTATTATTATTATTGTTATTATTATTGTTGTCATAATTTAGTTTGACAATGTGAAACAAGTCTTGAAGGTGGTTGAAGACTTGCCTGGTTCCATTCTAAACAACATCATCAGTAACTTTTTACTCTCATCTCATTTGGCACAGTTTGTGATTGATTGGTTGATTTATTGATTGATTGATTGATTGGTTGGTTGGTTGGTTGGTTGGTTGATTGATTGATTGATTGATTGATCGATCGATCGATTGATTGATTGATTGATTGATTGATTGATTGATCGATTGATTGATTAATTGATTGATTTTGTTCAGATTAAAGTTGATGAATGATTCAGTGATGATGTTTGAGCAAATGATTAATTTGATCCATTTATAAAAGTATCAGGTCAATTAACGAATAAATTATTCAAATTAGCGATTAATTTATGCCTAAGATTAGTGAATAAATTATGTTAATTTCCCAGGCAGTATGCAGCTATGGTCTTTTTGAATACGAATAGGTTCGATCTGACGAAGAAGAAGTTAAGTCACTTAACGTTCCATGATCTCGTACACTGTGCTAATGTCATTATGAACAGCTGGTCCATATCTTTGCACGGTTGGTTGGTTGGTTGGTTGGTTGGATGGTTGGTCGGTTGGATGGATGGTTGGTTGGTTGGTTGGTTGGTTGGATGGTTGGTTGGTTGGTTGGATGGTTTGTTGGTTGGTTGGTTGGTTGGTTGGATGGTTGGTTGGTTGGTTGGATGGTTTGTTGGTTGGTTGGCTGGTTGGTTGGTTGATTGGTCGGTTGGATGGTTGCATGAATGAATGAATGATTGAATGAATGAATTCGATCGTTCGGAATGAATGATTTACAGATTTCTAAAAAATTATTGATTGAAAGAAAATCATTCATCCTCAATTTTTCCTGACTTTGCTTCGAAATTTTTTAAGACTCGAAGGACGGGGGCGACGCTAATGATGCCGACCTTGACCGCGACTTCCTCCAGGAGGTCAAGGAGTTCAAGGTCA
>NW_008705537.1:350994-353311 GCF_000326865.2 Helobdella robusta
TATCATATCCTCTATTACGCTTTCGTTCTTTACTTTTTACTCATGTAATTATGTTTCAAAGTCAATTTGAAATTTTTTTTTCATGAAACTACACACACACACACACACGCATACATACACGTTATCATACATACATACATACATACATACATACATACATACATACATACATACATACATACATACATACATACATACATACATACATACATACATACATACATACATGCATACATACATACAAACAGACAACACGCAAACAAACATATGTGCGTCTATGTATGTACAGCGTGATCCAAATTTTATGACAATTTTTAAGCATTTATCCGCTTGCTCGTGTTGTCTCCAACACACACATACAAACATACATACATACATTCACACACATACAAACATACATACACACACACACACACACATACATACATACACATACAAACATACACACACACATACATACATACACATACATACATACACATACATACATACATACATACATACATACATACATACATACATACATACATACATACATCATACATACATAAAAGCAGAGTGAGATAGTAATAGATAAGCGAGAGTATATATATATATATATATATATATATATTCTGGAATGGATATATATCGCGTTCTGATGAATGAATGTATATACAAATGGATTAGATTGATGATTGACTGATGGGAAGAATATAAATAAATGAAGGAATGTTGATTCGTCAATCAATTAATAATAATAATCGCTGTTAAAAATAAATGTATTTTTCTCTAAAATAATTTTATTGTTATTATTATTATTGGGTTTTTTATTCTGGCTTGGAATTAATAAAATTGTCATCATCAGTATCAAAGGTTAATTCATTCATTCTTTCGTTCGTTTCGTTTTTTCGTTCGTTCGTTTTTTCATTCATTCGTTTCTTTCTTCGTTCGTTCATTCATTTCTTCATTCATTCATTCATTCGTTCGTTCGTTCGTCCATTCATTCATTCATTCATTCATTCATTCATTCATTCATTCATTCATTCATTCATTCATTCATTCATTCATTCATTCATTCATTCATTCATTCATTCATTCATTTATTCATTCATTCATTCATTCATTCAATCATTAGTTCGTTCGTTCGTTCGTTCGTTCATTCATTCATTCTTTCAATCAACCAATGTTTGTTTATTTAATTAATTAAACAGCACATTAATTAATTAATTTGTTTAATAATTTATTAATTTGTTTGACTCTTTATTATGATTATAACTTGTAATTTGAAAATATTAGTTAAGTTTAATTTAAGGATAGGCCACCTAACTCCGTCCCCAATAATATTTATTATTTTATACTATAATTATATTATTTATAATAAATTATATATTATAACTATATTATATATATCATACTATAATTATTATATTTATTATGAATTATATATTATAACTATATTATATATATCATACTATAATTATTATATTTATATTAAATTATATATTATAATTATATTATATTTTACACTAAAATTATTATATTTTTGTTCATCTCCATTCTACTATTGTTCCACATCCAGACAATTTGGAATTTATTTTCTCTCTCTGTCCCTCCCTTTCTCTCTCTCTCTATTTTCTTCTTTTCCTCTCTCTCTCTCCTCTCTCTCTCTCTCTCTCTCTCTCTCTCTCTCTCTCTGTCTCTCTCTCTCTCTCTAGAAACTTACACTCCCACTCACTCACTCACTCACTCACTATGGTTTTAATTCTCATCCTCCTCTATGGCCGAAGCAGCTAAGGACATCTGAGATTTAGTGCGAGTGAATCAATAATAATAATAATAATAATTGAATTAATTAATTAATAATAATTGAATTAATATTAATTAATAATAATAATTGAATTAATAGTAATAGGATAATAATAATTGATTAAATCTCCGCTGATTTAATTACAACTTTATTCCTGTGAGCGAGAAATTCAAAGTTTGATAAATTAAAATGTAAGACGCAATTTGAAGGTTAAGATGGTGATGATGATGGTGATGATGATGGTGATGATTATGATGATGATGGTGATGATGATGATGATGATGATGATGATGATGACGGTGGTGGTGATGACGATTATGAAGATGATTTTTTTTTGTTTATTAATAACTTTAGTGCTTCACACATCCGATCTGATAATCCGCTTAATTAACTACTCAGATGTTTATTCATTCATTCTTTCGTTCATTCACTCATTCGTTCACCGGTGCATTTGTTGGTTCATTCATTCGTTTGTTTGTTTACTCACTTGTTTACCTGTTCATCCATTTTCATTTTCATTTGTTCGGT
>NW_008705537.1:353816-355670 GCF_000326865.2 Helobdella robusta
AATAAACCTTCTTAAAATTGAATAAATATAAAGTACCTAACGGAAAACAATCGCATTAACAGAGGACATGGTTGAAATAATTTGACTGAATGAGCAAATAGATAGATTTTCTAAATAGAGCAAGGGAAGAAGAGTTTTTAGTAGTATATCTAGTTTGTTTTACACGATAAGGCTATGTTATTTTTTACATTAGGAAAAATATATATCTAATTCTAATTAAAAACACACACACACACACACACATATATATATTATATATATATATTTATATATATATATAGACTATCATAAATACAATTATTTAAAAAGATCACTAATTTTTCGGCATTTTTCAACTTGTAGTTGGTTGAGATTAGAGTTAACACAACGCCGCTTTCGACTACAAGTTGAATAGTGCCGAAAACGCATATATATATATATATATATATATATAGTGCCGAAAACGCATATATATATATATATATATATATATATAGTGCCGAAAACGCATATATATATATATATATATATATATATATATATATATTGTTTGTAAACTATTTGTGATGTAAAATATATATATATATTTATTTATTTATTATTTATTAGTTGTAATTATTATATATATATATATATTATTATTTTATATATATATATATATATATATATGTGCATACATGTTATTAGTATCAATATCATCATCACCAACAACATCATCGCCGTCGTGATAAAGCTTCTATTCATTATAGTTGTAATTATTTTTATTATTATCTGGTTTTCTAATATATTTAAATTTAGTTTGCAGTTGCAAGATATTAAATTTTTGATTTTATTTTGATATGTCTTGATGTTTTCTGATAATAAAAGAGTACACATTATAATAATAATTATTATTATTGGTTATTCATTTACTGGTTATAATTATTATTATTTGTTAGTGGTAATTTATATAACGGCCCTCTAAATATAGCGAACTCAGAGGCTCTGTTCAAAAAGCTGAAGAGCAAAAAAAAGTGACGTCACAACTCCTCCACGGACATTTCCCTCTCCTCCATCCATCACATCTACCACTTCCTTAGGCTGTCTAATTCAGACTCCTGTTGCAGCAACCGCCGAGAAATGACTTCATCCTTAGAGAAATGACGTCATCCAATGGTGGACCTAGGGGACCTCGCGTTATAAGCATCACTTGTATTAAAAGTCAGTAAAATTCATTATTTAAGCGGAAAATGTACCCTGTTAGACGAAAAGTTGACGCGGTGAAAGAATACAAAACGGTCGTCAGGGCAGTTTTGAAAAAATGCCGGCCTCCCTCGTCACTGGCGGACGTTTAAACATTTACGAAATTCCACCCCCGGTCTCATTCTCAAAATTTAGGTCTCCCCCAGTCAAAGTTGTCTAGATCAGCCACTGGCGTCGTCCAAAGAGAAATATGACGTCATCCAAAGAGAAATATGACGTCATCCAAAGAGAAGTATGACGTCATCCAAAGAGAAATGACGTCATCCAAAGAGAAACGACGTCATCCAAAGAGAAACGAAACTATGCTATCCATAGCTTTCTGTTCTGAATTTTGGTAGGAGGTCTGGACTTTCTGTTAACTGGCACGCACGATCGATCGTTGCAAGAGTTGAGGGTTATTGTTAATATTGTTGTTGTTGTTAGTATTATTAATTTTGTTGTCGCTGTTGTTGTTAGTCGTCATCATAGGCATTGTTACCTCTGTTAACATTTTTATAAAAATCATCATCATCATCATCAACTTCCTTCTATCACCATCACCCATCATCATCATCACCATCAACATCATTACCATCATCACCGTCGTCATTATCCTCATATACTCTTACATAAATATCTAACAATTTCAATTCA
>NW_008705537.1:355720-363220 GCF_000326865.2 Helobdella robusta
TCATTCGTTCGTTCGTTGGTTTGTTCGTTCGTTCGTTCATTGATTAATTCGTTCATTTGTTCTTCTGTCCGGGTAGTTTTATTTTTAATTTATTTCGTTAGAATTCGTTATAAACGAACTCCGATTCAATCCGTTTATTACGAAATAAATTATTGCCACTTTCTTGAAGCCTGTGCGTGCACATGTTTCAACTTTCAATTACGAAGAAATCAATAATTATAAATAATAATTATAATAATAATTATTATTATTATAAATAATAATAATAAATTTATTATTATTATTTATTATTATAATAAATAATAATAATAAATAATAACAATAATCATCGTAATAATTGACAGGGCGGTATTAGTTTTAGTAAAAATTCCGAAGGTTTTTGTTTAACAATAACAACATCAACAACAACAATCATATTAATAACAACAACAACAACAACAACCATATTAATAACAACAACAACCATATCAATAACAACAACAACAACAACCATATTAATAACAACAACAACAATAATAACAAAACAGTTCAAGGTAAATAACAATAATAATAATACTTTTATCATGGCCGTTAAACAATCCAAGCGAACCAAAGATACTGGATACAACAACAATAATAATAACAACAACAATAATAATAATAAAAAGTTTAAAAAATTCAAAACAAACAACAACAATAACAACAACAATAATAATAATAATAATAAAACATTGATGACGTCATCGCCGTTCGCGACTGATGTTAATTACTTGACGAATTATTACAATTCCCAATACAATAATAACAATACTAATCATAATAACAGTAATAATAATAATCACAACAACGGCGACGATGATGCTGATGACGATGGCGATCCAACAAATTTGATTGGCTACGGTACCGAACTATGGAGCGCCGATAAAAAACAGCAACAACAACATCAACAACATCAACAACAACAACATTTTCAGTATATGAAGCAGTTTAACTCGTCTTTATATTCGGATAAAAAATTAATTGGTAGTAGCAGTGGTGGCAGTAGTGGCGGCATTTGTAGCAGTGGCATCAGCAGCAACAACATTTACCCACCACTACTACCAATACCAACAAAGCGACCACAGACAACAAAACTTCAGCACTATCCGCCCGCCAATCAACAAAAAAGTCATCTCACATCGTCATCAGCATCATCGTCATTCTATTGGTCGCCCTATTGCTACAACAACATCATCAACACCACCAACAACAACATCCACATCAACATCAACAACAACAACAACAGTTACAACAACAATAACAGTACAACATTTTTTAATCACCCGTTCTGTTACTCTGACGACTGGTACAGCAACTACAACATCAACAACTACAACAGTTTTTACAACAATTTATGCAACAGCAGCAACAACAACAATATCAACAACAACAGCAACCCATATTACAGTCTCAACAGTGTCGATATGTATTACAACAACATCAACACCAACAACAACTTGTACAATAACGATATAGCGCGCGAGAAAAATTTCAAATTTTATCAGCAGCAGCCACAGCAGCAACCACAACAGCAGCCACAACAGCAGCAACAACAACAACAGCAGCAACAACAACAACAACATATTCTCCAACAAAATAGCAACAACTTCAACGTGCCACATTTCAACAAGGCCAACGTCAAACGCATTGAACCGCATCATCAACAGCAACAAAATTCATTCTTAACAACAACAACAAATCACAAACAGCCGCCACTACCACCACCAACAACAACAACAACATCAAAATCACTAAATAACATTCGCAACTTTTTAACATGGCCGACCGGAAATAGAATTCTCGATTTAAGGACACGTGATCTACAAAAAGAAAAAAATTCTTGGCTGGCCGTCGACAAAACTCTCGTCGAAAATCTAGTCGATTCCATCATGGCTGACTCCTCAACCGGAAATGACGAATATCAGGACCTATTTCCGGATAAAGATGGCGGACAGCGGAAAAGGCTTGCTGTTCTTTGATATAAAATATTTAAAAAAGTTATTTATTGATATTGTTTTGACTGTGTAATCATTGTTTATTTAGTGTTTTTGTGGTATGATATTTTTTTGAATATTTGTCATCTTTCCTATTAAATCTCTTTTAGTGTTTTTTAAGTATGGCTAATTTATTTTTTGTTGGATTTCTTTTTTTTAAAAAATTAGTATTGATACTGTGTAATTTAAAAACGTTTTAGCGCGTGTTTGTAGATTTTTATGTATGTCTGTATGTATGTATGTATGTATGTCTGTATGTATGTATGTGTGTGTATGTATGTATGTATGTATGTATGTATGTATGTATGTATGTATGTATGTATGTATGTATGTATGTATGAACCCGTTTTGATGAACAAGTCATGGTTAGGCATGCAATCTTTTCCGAGTTCAACTTGTATGTATGTATGTATGTATGTATGTATGTATGTATGTATGTATGTATGTATGTATGTATGTATGTATGTATGAACCCGTTTTGATGAACAAGTCATGGTTAGGCATGCAATCTTTTCCGAGTTCAACTTGTATGTATGTATGTATGTATGTATGTATGTATGTATGTATGTATGTATGTATGTATGTATGTATGTATGTATGTATGTATGTATGTATGTATGTATGTATGTATGTATGTATGTATGTATGTATGTATGTATGTATGTATGTATGTATGTATGTATGTATGTATGTATGTATGTATGTATGTATGTATGTATGTATGTATGTATGTATGTATGTATGTATGTATGTATGTATGTATGTATGTATGTATGTATGTATGTATGTATGTATGTATGTATGTATGTATGTATGTATGTATGTATGTATGTATGTATGTATGTATGTATGTATGTATGTATGTATGTATGTATGTATGTATGTATGTATGTATGTATGTATGTATGTATGTATGTATGTATGTATGCATATATATATATATCCGAAACTTCCCTCCAAACATCACATTGAAGACATTGCAAGTAAGTTATCTAAGGCAATAGGGATGATGAATAAAGCTTAAATCATTCCTACCGAGTAAATGCTTGAACTTGTTGTACAACTTTCTGTACACTCCGTTGTACAACTCTCTGTTGTACAATCCGTTGATAACCTACTGCAACAGAGTCTGGACATCATCGTATCATAAAAAAAAACCCAATCCCGATAGAACTCCTAGTGAAAAGAGCCATTAGAATCATAGCAGGATCGAAACGACGCCACTCAGTCTACCGTTATTCAGCATGATACAAAATCTAAATTTCTCAAAACTGAATAATTATTTTCAAATGACTTTCATGTATAAGCAATTGACAAACATGTTGCCAGAATTATTTCAAAATTATTTCCAAATCAAAGAGCAATCTGGACGACAAAATAATCTCTTTCATCTCCAACAAATCAAAAACCAACATCACCTTCTCGCATGTTTATTGTAAAGGGACAAGAACTTGGAATGAAATCGTGAACAGTGGTTTCAATGTCGAGTTTAACTCATTAAATAGTTCTAAAATAAAGCTGAAGGACTATTTACTTAATGACACGTGACCGTGAAAATTCTATTTACAATTTCCATATTAAATCTTGTCGTCGGAAACATTACGTATTTCCAATAGGTGACCATGCTAGATAAATTTCTTTACAAACTTTTTCTATGGTCACTCTGTCTCCTTATAATTATTAACTTGAGGAGTAAATAAAACTTCTTTCGTTTGTTCGTTTGTTTGTATGTATGTATGTTTGTATGTATGTATGTATGGTTTTTTTTTTTTTTTTTTTTTGTTAAAACCAAATCGTTGACGAATGACACCAAAAGCCAAGCGTCTGACTAAATTTGATTTTATTTGCTATAACGTCACTCAACCCCTGTATGTATGTATGTATGTTTGTATGTATGTTTGTATGTATGTATGTACGTACGCGTGTATGTATGTATGTTATTATTATTATTCAAGATATCAACAATCATGTTCAAGTAAATAAAGGAAATGGCGCCAGTTTATTTGAAAGAAATGTATGTATCGAAACAACTGTCTTCTAGAACAGTCTGCTTAAGGTCTGATGATAGAAATTTGTTAGGTGTGCCACAAACCAATTTGAGAATGGCGGGGAAAAGTTTCTCAGTATGTGAACCAACAGTATGGAATAGTCTATCAAGTTATCTAAGAAAGCCCGAACTGACAGAAAGATTATTCAAGAAATTACTGAAATAAATTTTTTTTATAAAGATTTGGATCTGGTCAAACTTTTTCGCACCAACCACGATCTTTGCTACCAGATTCTGAATTGACTGAACAGAAAACGATTTTTCTGTCAAACCATAAAATAGGCTGTTGCAGTAATCCAATCTAGAATGGATAAACGAACGCACTAAACTTTGAATAATATCTTTGGTTAAACTTCTTCGGATTATTTTTAAGTTTCGCAGTTGTAGGGTTGCGGTTCCAGATATAAATTTGAAATGCTCAGTCATTGACAGCCTTGAATCGAAAATAACACTCAAGTTCGTAGCTTTGGGAATGAAGTTTACATTTGAGCCTTCAATGATAACAGAGCAATTTCGCCACTTTTAGCCACCACCTTCTTCTATAACCTGACTTATATACACCGGTAACAAATTCTTTTCATTTAAGTGTTTTATAAACTCCTTAGAAACTATTCTCTCGATTAACTTTGACAGGAACGACAGATCTGAAACCGGTCAACAAACTATATTTATCAACACGGTAGCTTGGATTTTATTTGAAACAATGGAATAATTTGTAATCGTTAAAAACCAATTTATAAAGATGAATGAATGAATGAATGAATGAAAGAATGAATAAATGAATGAATGAATTGTTTATTTTACTTAGTACCGTAATGATTGATTGAATGAATGAATGAATGAATGAATGAATGAATGAATAACAGACGAATTGCGTTGATGAGTGAAAGATTAAATTAATGAATGCATGAACGTACGAAGGAACAAGTGGTTGAATGAATGGCGGATTGAACAAGTGAAGGAATTAAATAAAAGAACGTAAAAAAAATGTTTGAATTAGTTAAAAAAGAAACAATGAAAGATTGAATAAAAAACCGATGGTTGAATGAATGCACAAACAGAAGACCAAATGAATGAATGAATGAATGAATGAATGGATGAATGAATGAATGAAACTTTTAAAAGGTGCTTCGGAATTGATTTTAAAAGGGCGAACATCCACACATCCTACAAAATACACAAAATACTGAAGTTATAGTAATGATGATGACGGTGGTGTTGATAACGATGGTGAGGATAATAATAATGATGATGTTGATGAAGGAGATGAAGATGATGTTGATGAAGATGATGAGGTTAATATGATGATGATGATGAAAAGGATGATGATGATGATGTTGATAACGATGAAGATGTTGTTGATAATGATGATTAAGATGATGGAATAATACGGGTGAAATAACGGCGATGGCGGTAGTGATTATATCATCATCAGGACAAAAAAACGACAATGAACTTAGAGCAATGTTTACAGTAACATCAAATGTCAATTAATTCATATTTTATTATCATCATCTCTTCTTCATCAACACCATCATCATGACGTCACGATGACGATGATATTGTAATACTTCTTGCCATAAATAAATACTAAAAATTTCATCATCGTCGTCGTCATCATTTCGACCAGTATCCATCGATAACGATTTTTAAAAACGCGATTTAAAGACAGACAATCATGATAAATAGTAATCGTCATCATCGTCGTCATCATCACTGGTGACGAGGATTTCCGGGGAACCTTCTCATTGATTGGCTGATCGGAATGACAGTGGGCGGTCTCGGCTCGTAATAATAGCTCCCTGCGACCAATCAAATTCAAGTATTTTAAGAAGTCACTTGTTTTAACAACCAATCAAATTGAATTATTCAACAGAATGGTCTCTTTCGGAACCAATGAAACCAAAGAAAAAAAAACTAAATGAATAAATATTAACTAATCAAATTCGACAAATTATCATAACACTTCCTTCTTTAATCTTTAGAGCCAATCAAACTGAAGCACTTACATCATACAGACCAATCAAATTTTAGAATTTACTTCTACGGATCAATCAACGCTCCAGAACTTATCTCTACGGACCAATCAACACTCAAGAATTTATTATACGGACCAATCAAACTGAAGAACTCGATATGATTGGCAGACAGCGCTAGTAAGTGCTTTTAATTCTATTGGCCTGTTCAAATTGTTGAGCTATCTTTAGAGAAAATAATAACAATATATATGGCTAGTTAAATTAAGTACACCTAAATAAATATAAGTATATATATATATATATATATATATATATATATATATATATATATATACATATATATATGCTCTTGTTTTCACATTGATATTTCTCTCCTATATATCTATATACTAGACACAAATACGGAACAGTATATATTTATATATATATATATGTATATATATATATATATATATATATATATATATATATATATATATATAATTATTTATTTCTGTAACATGCTTATAATAAATAATAATAATGAAAACAAAATAATAATAATAAAAATAAAGATAAAATAATAATTAACAACGAAATTTTTTTTCTTATGAAGTTCTACTCTTATAATTCGACAAAAAGATAAAGCTAACAGAATTAAAATGATTGAGTGAGTGAGTGAGTGAATGAATGAATGAGTGGATGAATGAATGCATGAATGGACAAATAAATTAATGGATTAAACTAATACAAAATTATAAAAAAAAAACATATGCTGAAAGATAAACAAAACATTAATAATAATAATAACAACAATAACAATAATAAGGATAAAAACAATAATATCAATAATAATAATAACAATAATAATAATAATTATTATTATTTTATTATATTTATAATTATTTTTATTATCACCAATAATCTAACTAAACATAGAAAACGTAATAAAAATTAAAACCAAAATGTTAGAAAACTCCAACTGGCATCCAATTGTTGGATTGAACAGGGGACAAAAAAAAGAGAGAGTGGATGAATGAGTGAATGAGTGAGTGAATGAATGAATGAATGAATGAATGAGAAAATGAATGAGTGAGTGAATGAATGAGAGAACGAATAAGTAAATGAATGAAAGAACAAAATAATATTTGCAAAAATATGCCTGTATAATATAAAAATATATATAATCAAAAATAATAATAATAACAAAACCAAACATCATATATACAATATATATATATATATATATATATATACACACACAAAGAGCTGCGAAAAAATAAAAATCTTAATAAAATACTAAATAACAAGTCAATAACGACCAAAACAATAATAATATAAATAAAAAAAATAATAGAAAAAATAATAATAACAAAATGATAGTCATAATCATAGCCAGTTTACGGTTACCATGCGGAATTGTGGGTTATCTTTGCTTTACGATGCTCATCGATAAATGAGTGAGTGAATGAATGAATGAATG